>NW_026969498.1:0-38107 GCF_028390025.1 Pseudophryne corroboree
AAAAATTAAAGAAAAAAGAGGTGCAAGATGGAATTGTCCTTGGGCCCTCCCACCCACCCTTATGTTGTATAAACAGGACATGCACACTTTAACCAACCCATCATTTCAGTGACAGGGTCTGCCACACGACTGTGACTGAAATGACGGGTTGGTTTGGACCCCCACCAAAAAAGAAGCAATTAATCTCTCCTTGCACAAACTGGCTCTACAGAGGCAAGATGTCCACCTCATCATCATCCTCCGATATATCACCGTGTACATCCCCCTCCTCACAGATTATCAATTCGTCCCCACTGGAATCCACCATCTCAGCTCCCTGTGTACTTTGTGGAGGCAATTGCTGCTGGTCAATGTCTCCACGGAGGAATTGATTATAATTCATTTTAATGAACATCATCTTCTCCACATTTTCTTTCTGGATGTAACCTCGTACGCCGATTGCTGACAAGGTGAGCGGCGGCACTAAACACTCTTTCGGAGTACACACTTGTGGGAGGGCAACTTAGGTAGAATAAAGCCAGTTTGTGCAAGGGCCTCCAAATTGCCTCTTTTTCCTGCCAGTATAAGTACGGACTGTGTGACGTGCCTACTTGGATGCGGTCACTCATATAATCCTCCACCATTCTTTCAATGGTGAGAGAATCATATGCAGTGACAGTAGACGACATGTCCGTAATCGTTGTCAGGTCCTTCAGTCCGGACCAGATGTCAGCATCAGCAGTCGCTCCAGACTGCCCTGCATCACCGCCAGCGGGTGGGCTCGGAATTCTGAGCCTTTTCCTCGCACCCCCAGTTGCGGGAGAATGTGAAGGAGGAGATGTTGACAGGTCGCGTTCCGCTTGACTTGACAATTTTCTCACCAGCAGGTCTTTCAACCCCAGCAGACTTGTGTCTGCCGGAAAGAGAGATCCAAGGTAGGCTTTAAATCTAGGATCGAGCACGGTGGCCAAAATGTAGTGCTCTGATTTCAACAGATTGACCACCCGTGAATCCTTGTTAAGCGAATTAAGGGCTCCATCCACAAGTCCCACATGCCTAGCGGAATCGCTCCGTGTTAGCTCCTCCTTCAATGTCTCCAGCTTCTTCTGCAAAAGCCTGATGAGGGGAATGACCTGACTCAGGCTGGCAGTGTCTGAACTGACTTCACGTGTGGCAAGTTCAAAGGGCATCAGAACCTTGCACAACGTTGAAATCATTCTCCACTGCGCTTGAGACAGGTGCATTCCACCTCCTATATCGTGCTCAATTGTATAGGCTTGAATGGCCTTTTGCTGCTCCTCCAACCTCTGAAGCATATAGAGGGTTGAATTCCACCTCGTTACCACTTCTTGCTTCAGATGATGGCAGGGCAGGTTCAGTAGTTTTTGGTGGTGCTCCAGTCTTCTGTACGTGGTGCCTGTACGCCGAAAGTGTCCCGCAATTCTTCTGGCCACCGACAGCATCTCTTGCACGCCCCTGTCGTTTTTTAAAAAATTCTGCACCACCAAATTCAAGGTATGTGCAAAACATGGGACGTGCTGGAATTTGCCCATATTTAATGCACACACAATATTGCTGGCGTTGTCCGATGCCACAAATCCACAGGAGAGTCCAATTGGGGTAAGCCATTCCGCGATGATCTTCCTCAGTTGCCGTAAGAGGTTTTCAGCTGTGTGCGTACTCTGGAAACCGGTGATACAAAGCGTAGCCTGCCTAGGAAAGAGTTGGCGTTTGCGAGATGCTGCTACTGGTGCCGCCGCTGCTGTTCTTGCGGCGGGAGTCCATACATCTACCCAGTGGGCTGTCACAGTCATATAGTCCTGACCCTGCCCTGCTCCACTTGTCCACATGTCCGTGGTTAAGTGGACATTGGGTACAGCTGCATTTTTTAGGACACTGGTGAGTCTTTTTCTGAGGTCTGTGTACATTTTCGGTATCGCCTGCCTAGAGAAGTGGAACCTAGATGGTATTTGGTAACGGGGGCACACTACCTCAAGAAATTGTGTAGTTCCCTGTGAACTAACGGCGGATACCGGACGCACGTCTAACTCCAACATAGTTGTCAAGGCCTCAGTTATCCGCTTTGCAGCAGGATGACTGCTGTGATATTTCATCTTCCTAGCAAAGGACTGTTGGACAGTCAATTGCTTACTGGAAGTAGTACAAGTGGTCTTCCGACTTCCCCTCTGGGATGACCATCGACTCCCAGCAGCAACAACAGCAGCGCCAGCAGCAGTAGGCGTTACACGCAAGGATGCATCGGAGGAATCCCAGGCAGGAGAGGAATCGTCAGAATTGCCAGTGACATGGCCTGCAGGACTATTGGCATTCCTGGGGAAGGAGGAAATTGACACTGAGGGAGTTGGTGGGGTGGTTTGCGTGAGCTTGGTTACAAGAGGAAGGGATTTACTGGTCAGTGGACTGCTTCCGCTGTCACCCAAAGTTTTTGAACTTGTCACTGACTTATTATGAATGCGCTGCAGGTGACGTATAAGGGAGGATGTTCCGAGGTGGTTAACGTCCTTACCCCTACTTATTACAGCTTGACAAAGGCAACACACGGCTTGACACCTGTTGTCCGCTTTTCTGTTGAAATACCTCCACACTGAAGAGCTGATTTTTTTGGTATTTTCACCAGGCATGTCAACGGCCATATTCCTCCCACGGACAACAGGTGTCTCCTCGGGTGCCTGACTTAAACAAACCACCTCACCATCAGAATCCTCCTGGTCAATTTCCTCCCCAGCGCCAGCAACACCCATATCCTCCTCATCCTGGTGTACTTCAACACTGACATCTTCAATCTGACTATCAGGAACTGGACTGCGGGTGCTCCTTCCAGCACTTGCAGGGGGCGTGCAAATGGTGGAAGGCGCATGCTCTTCATGTCCAGTGTTGGGAAGGTCAGGCATCGCAACCGACACAATTGGACTCTCCTTGTGGATTTGGGATTTTGAAGAACGCACAGTTCTTTGCGGTGCTTTTGCCAGCTTGAGTCTTTTCAGTTTTCTAGCGAGAGGCTGAGTGCTTCCATCCTCATGTGAAGCTGAACCACTAGCCATGAACATAGGCCAGGGCCTCAGCCGTTCCTTGCCACTCCGTGTGGTAAATGGCATATTGGCAAGTTTACGCTTCTCCTCCGACAATTTTATTTTAGGTTTTGGAGTCCTTTTTTTACTGATATTTGGTGTATTGGATTTGACATGCTCTGTACTATGACATTAGGCATCGGCCTTGGCAGACGACGTTGCTGGCATTTCATCGTCTCGGCCATGACTAGTGGCAGCAGCTTCAGCACGAGGTGGAAGTGGATCTTGATCTTTCCCTAATTTTGGAACCTCAACATTTTTGTTCTCCATATTTTAATAGGCACAACTAAAAGGCACCTCAGGTAAACAATGGAGATGGATGGATACTAGTATACTTATGGATGGACTGCCGAGTGCCGACACAGAGGTAGCTACAGCCGTGGACTAACGTACTGTGTCTGCTGCTAATATAGACTGGATGATTGATAATGAGATGAAATCAATATATATATGTATGTATATATAATATCACTAGTACTGCAGCCGGACAGGTAGATAATATATTTATTAGGTAATGATGACTGATGACGGACCTGCTGGACACTGTCAGCTCAGCAGCACCGCAGACTGCTACAGTAAGCTACTATACTATAGTAGTATGTACAAAGAAGAAAGAAAAAAAAAAAACACGGGTAGGTGGTATACAATTATGGATGGACTGCCGAGTGCCGACACAGAGGTAGCTACAGCCGTGGACTAACGTACTGTGTCTGCTGCTAATATAGACTGGATGATTGATAATGAGATGAAATCAATATATATATGTATGTATATATAATATCACTAGTACTGCAGCCGGACAGGTAGATAATATATTTATTAGGTAATGATGACTGATGACGGACCTGCTGGACACTGTCGGCTCAGCAGCACCGCAGACTGCTACAGTAAGCTACTATACTATAGTAGTATGTACAAAGAAGAAAGAAAAAAAAAACCACGGGTAGGTGGTATACAATTATGGATGGACTGCCGAGTGCCGACACAGAGGTAGCTACAGCCGTGGACTAACGTACTGTGTCTGCTGCTAATATAGACTGGATGATTGATAATGAGATGAAATCAATATATATATGTATATATATAATATCACTAGTACTGCAGCCGGACAGGTAGATAATATATTTATTAGGTAATGATGACTGATGACGGACCTGCTGGACACTGTCAGCTCAGCAGCACCGCAGACTGCTACAGTAAGCTACTATACTCTATAGTAGTATGTACAAAGAAGAAAGAAAAAAAAAAAAACCACGGGTAGGTGGTTATGGATTGGACTGCCGAGTGCCGACACAGAGGTAGCTACAGCCGTGGACTAACGTACTGTGTCTGCTGCTAATATAGAGTCTAGACTGGATGATAAATTATTGATAATGAGATGAAATCAATATAATATCACTAGTACTGCAGCCGGACAGGTACTATATATATTTATTATGTAATGACTGATGACGGACCTGCTGGACACTGTCAGGTCAGCACAGCACCGCAGACTGCTACAGTAAGCTACTATAGTAGTATGTATAAAGAAGAATGAAAAAAAAAAAACCACGGGTAGGTGGTATACAATATTATATATATATATATATATATATATATATTATATACAATTATATATATATATATATATATATATATATATATATATATATATATATTAAACTGGTGGTGATTGATTATTAAACTAGTGGTCACTTCAGGTCACGTTGCAACTTGCAACTAGTACTCCGAGGCCTAAGCAGACAATCACAAAATATATTATACTGGTGGTCAGTGTGGTCACAACAATGGCAGTGTGGCACTGACTCTGGCAGCAAAAGTGTGCACTGTACGTTATATGTACTCCTGAGTCCTGCTCTCAGACTCTAACTGCTCCCTACTGTCAGTGTCTCCCCCACAAGTCAGATAATACACTTACAGTTACACTATCTATTATCTAATCTATAAATATCACTTCAGCAAGTAGTATATAGTAGTATACAGTATAGTAGTACTCCTCCTAATAATGCTCCCCAAAATACTGTGTCTCTCTCTTCTCTAAACGGAGAGGACGCCAGCCACGTCCTCTCCCTATGACTCTCAATGCACGTGTGAAAATGGCGGCGACGCGCCGCTCCTTATATAGAATCCGAGTCTCGCGATAGAATCCGAGCCTCGCGAGAATCCGACAGCGTGATGATGACGTTCGGGCGCGCTCGGGTTAGCCGAGCAAGGCGGGAAGATCCGAGCCTGCTCGGACCCGTGTAAAAAACCTGAAGTTCGGGCGGGTTCGGATTCAGAGGAACCGAACCCGCTCATCTCTAGTTCACACCCTTTGAAAGTCTTAAAGTGCCCATGTCTCCTGCGGATCCCGTCTATACCCCATGGTTCTTAATGTGATCCCAGCATCCTCTAGGACGTATGAGAAAACAAATAACGCACACACGAGGAGGAGAGAACAAAGGAAGCTATAAGGAGCGGAGGGGAGGGGGGGGGGGGAAGGTAAGGTAGTAAAGGGATATTGGATAAACTACAACCTTATACATATTCATTAATGTACCAGTAGTTAGAAGTAGAAGAGCTCTAACAGAAACCACAAAGCTTATCTAAAGCCACACCACACTGGATATGCCCAATCTCATTTGATCTTTGAAGCAAAGCAGTATTGGACTTTGTTACTACCAAGCAGTCTCCCATCCATGTATTATCAGATTATTTAGGTGTTTTTAAACTACCAACACCCTTTTCTTGGTACTGTACATTTAATTTTTACACATATTCTTTTATGTACCAGAAGTTAGAAGTAGAAGAGCTCTAACAGAAACCACGAGCTCATCTACAGCCACAGCACACTGGATTTGCCCAATCTCTCCTGATCATGGAAGCTGAGCAGTGTTGGTCCTGGTTTTAGTACTTGGATGGGAGACCACCAGGAAATACCAGGAGCTGTGTGTATTTTTACAATACCAACACCGTTCTCTTGATGCATTCCATTTTGAAACATTGGGGCAGATCTATTAAGCCTGGTGAACTGATAAAGTAAAAAAATACAAAAGAATATAACCAGGCGCTAATACATCATCACCATATTCTGGTGATCAAATTACTGGTATTAAAAATTATGTACAAATAATACTGCAATTAATGTATACTTAAGCTGCAGGAGAGAGCTTGACTTGGGGTAAATCAAGTAAAAAAGAACCGGCACTTTAAAGTCTCCGGTAACACTGGAACACTGAACTAATCTCCTCTTGCGCTATAAATAGTATGATATGGCTCAAAGTTCAATAAAAACAAATAAATAATTTCATATATTCTATATTTTTTATTACATATAAATATATATATATATATATATATATATATATATATACTTTACAATAAACTATTAGACCGGTCAAATAAAATCACTAACAATATATTTGCATAGCTATAGGAGGTGGATCTTAGATAAACTCTGTGCACAGAGAAATTTTCAAAAATAAAAATCAGTCCATATATTGGATTAAAAAATCAATTTACCAGCTGTAATTCGCACCCATGTAGTAGATAACATATTTATAAGTTGTTATATATTGGAATTCCTCAATATGCTGCCACTTGGCAAAGGAGATGATATTGTGCAAAATAACCGCTCCACACTGGAGCCTTACGTGTAGCTTGCACCAGTTGTTATAACACGGGAGAGTCCAATGACAGAAGAGACGGTCTCGGGCTGCGGGAACGGCGCTTCACTGGCGCCTGCTGTGCTGAATAATTACCCGACTTCCAAGCTTTATGAGTCCACGCCTCCAAGTGCCGTATGCAGACACCACAGTCACGGTTGTGTTCTCCCGATCTCCGTTTAGTCCACGGATATTACCGCTAGATGATGGTATATTTTGGGGCTGCAAATAAGGCTGGTATAAGGGTCCAATGACTCTCCCGTGTTATAACAACTGGTGCAAGCTACACGTAAGGCTCTAGTGTGGAGCGGTTATTTTGCACAATATCATCTCCTTTGCCAAGTGGCAGCATATTGAGGAATTCCAATATATAACAACTTATAAATATGTTATCTACTACATGGGTGCGAATTACAGCTGGTAAATTGATTTTTTAATCCAATATATGGACTGATTTTTATTTTTGAAAATTTCTCTGTGCACAGAGTTTATCTAAGATCCACCTCCTATAGCTATGCAAATATATTGTTAGTGATTTTATTTGACCGGTCTAATAGTTTATTGTAAAGTATATATATATATATATATTTATATGTAATAAAAAATATAGAATATATGAAATTATTTATTTGTTTTTATTGAACTTTGAGCCATATCATACTATTTATAGCGCAGGAGGAGATTAGTTCAGTGAACTGATAAAGTGCAAGGTGATAAAGTACAAGCCAGTCTGCTCCTAACTGTCATTTTTCAAACCCAGCCTGTGACATGGCAATTAGGAGCTGATTGGCTGGTACTTTATCACCATGCAAATTATCATTTCACCAGGTTTAATAAATCGTCCGCTTATTCATTTATGTACGAGTAGTTAGAAGTAGAAGAACTCTAACAGAAACCACTAAGCTCATCTACAGCCACACCACACTGTATATGCCCAATATCACCTGATTTTAGGCCTGGTTTGTTCTTGGATGTGAGACCACCTGGGAATACCAGGTGCTGTAGGTAGTTTTATACTACCAACACCGTTCTCTTGATGCATTCTATTTTGAAACTTATTCATTGATGTTGAAGTTAGAAACAGCAAAAATCATCTACAGCCGCATCACACTGGATATGTCCAATCTCATCTGATGATGGAAGCTAAGCAGTGTTGTGCCTGGTTTGTTTTTGGATTTCAAGTCCTGCCTTCTGGTTTGGCCACGGCACCTCGGATATTTACCAAGGTCATGGCCGTGATGACGACCCTTCACCATCAGAGAATCAGGATCCTGCCAAATCTGGACGACTTGCTGATCCTGGTGAACTCCCAAGAGGTTCTCCACAGTTATCTGGAACTGGCGGTCCAATTCCTACAAGTCCACGGGTGGCTCATCAACTGAAAAAAGTCCTCGCTGGTCCCTGCTCGGATCATGGTGCACCTAGGGGCACTGCTGGACACACACAGCCAACAATTGTTTCTGTCTCCAGAGAAAGTCCTTAAAATTCAGGACAGTATCTTTCTCTCTCGCCCAAGAGTGTTGATACAAGTACTAGACCTCATGGTGTCGGCTTTCGATATGGTAGAGTACGCTCAATTTCATTACCGCCCTCTGCAGAGGTTAATCCTCTCCAAGTGGGACGGCCTGCCTCATCGGATAATGTCTCAAATAATCTCCTTGACTCCGGAGGTTCGTCTGACACTGAGCTGGTGGCTACAGGACCAACAGTTGAGCAGGAGCCATCCCTTCTGGATCTCCAACTGTGTCCTCCTGACAATGGATGCCAGTCTTTTGGGCTGGGCCACGGTGTTGGAGCAACACTTTCTCCAGGGTCGGTGAACCAGGGAGGAATCTCTCCTCCTGATATACATTCTGGAATTGCAGGCAGTGTTCAATTAATTGACACTGGCCCTGCCTCTAGTACAGAACAGGCCTGTTCAAGTACAATCTGACAACGCCACCACGGTAGTGTACACAAATCATCAAGGCGGCACTCGAAACTAGGCGGCACTCGAAACTGCATGGTAAAGCTGGAAGTATCAAAAATCCTCCGTTGGGTAGAATGTCATCTGACAGCAATATCGGCAGTGTTCATTCCCGGAGTCCTCAACTGGGAAGCGGATTTCCTCAGTCGTCAGGACGTTCACGCTGGAGAGTGGAGAGGCCGCAGCAGAAATGTCTGCACTGGTGTCAGTAGGTGACTGAGGCAGGGATGACTGGGAGATAGTGGGTGACTGAAGCATGTATGAGTGGGAGATAGTGGGTGACTGAGGCCGGGGTGACTGGGAGATAGTGGGTTACTGAGGGAGGGGTGATAGGAAGGGGTTGGGTAAGTATGGGAAGAAAGTGGGTGACAGGGATAATAAATGACTAAGGCAGGGGTGATAGGGAGATAGTGGATGATTGTGGCAGGGGTGACAGGGACAGTAAGAGACTGAGGCAGGGGTGACAGGGATAGTGGCTGACTGAGGCAGGGGTGACTGGGAGATAGTGGGTGACTGAGGCAGGGTTGACAGGGATAGTGGGTGACTGAAGCAGGGGTGATAGGGTGACAGTGGGTGACTAAAGCAGGGGTGACTGGTATAGTGGGTGACTGAGGCAGGGATCGCAGGTATAGTGGTTGACTGAGGCAGCGGTGACTGGGAGATAGTGGGTAACTGAGGCAGGGGTGACAGGGAAAGTGTGTGACTCAGGCAGGGGTGACAGGGAGATAGTGGGCAGCATATCTCTGCCTCACTGCAGCAGCACATTCCTGCTTCAATGACAGCAGCACATCCCTGCCTCGCTGACAGCAGCACATCCCTGCCTCGCTGACAGCAGCACATCCCTGCCTCGCTGACAGCAGCACATCCCTGCCTCGCTGACAGCAGCACATCCCTGCCTCGCTGACAGCAGCACATTTCTGCCTCGCTGACAGCAGCACAGCACTGCTTCGCTGACAGCAGCACATCACTGCTTCACTACCAGCAGCACATCCCTGCCTCACTGGCAGCAGCACATCCCTGCCTTACTGACAGCTGTATATAGGGCCTAATTCATACCTGATCCCTGCTGTGCATATTCACACAACAGGAGATCAGGTCTGAAGTGCGTGTGTGCTGGTGCCGCAGTGCACCGGCACATGCCAGAGATGCGATCAGCATCTCTGCCCAGTGAGCGCCTCTGCCTGATTGACAGGCATAGGCGGTCACTGGGCAGGAGGAGTCGGGCCAGCGGCGTTGTGCCGCCATTTTGGGGGCACAGTCCGGACAACACAGACATGACCGGACCGTATGGGGGCGGGCCGTGACGGCTGCGTGACCCGGACAGCAGCGGGCCTTATTTACTAAAATCTCAGATAAATTTTATGGCATTTATGTGCAGTCTAGTTTGCACAGTTGATAGAGTGTTGATCTTGCACTATCAATGTAAGCCTCACATAGGTTTGATACACATGTAAGTTTGTTTTTATTTTACTACATTGTGGTTTGTGGCTCTATACCATGTAATGCATGTCTTTTAACAGTAGTCAAGTCTTCCAATGTGCTTGTTAGTGAAACCCAATAGATAGCTTTATTTTATTTTGTTTCTTCAAATATTGAAAGCATATGTCTTATAACTTTTTTTTTTTAATATATATATATATATATACATTTTTATTATAAGATTTTCAATGACACAAAACCATCCAAGTTGCAGATTATGGATTGTGAAGGACAAATCAACCATATAAACAATTTAAGCAATTTAAATTGCATGCAGGTAGTAGAATATCAAACTCCTTGGATGAGAGTTGGTCGTAATAAACTAGGATAGAAAAGAATACAGTAGAAAATAAGATTTTAAACCTATCGGTAAATCTTTTTCTCGTAGTCCGTAGAGGATGCTGGGGACTCCGTAAGGACCATGGGGATAGACGGGCTCCACAGGAGACATGGGCACTTTAAGAAAGACTTTAGTTCTGGGTGTGCACTGGCTCCTCCCTCTATGCCACAGTTAGAGAAACTGTGCCCAGAGGAGACGGACAGTATGAGGAAAGGATTTTGTTAATCCAGGGCAAGATTCATACCAGCCACACCAATCACACCGTATAACTTGTGATAAACTACCCAGTTATCAGTATGAAAAAACAACATAGCATCAGTGCAGGACCGATGCAACTATAACATAACCCTTATTGAAGCAATAACTATATACAAGTATTGCAGAAGTAGTCCGCACTTGGGACGGGCGCCCAGCATCCTCTACGGACTACGAGAAAAAGATTTACCGGTAGGTTTAAAATCTTATTTTCTCTAACGTCCTAGAGGATGCTGGGGACTCCGTAAGGACCATGGGGATTATACCAATGCTCCAAAACGGGCGGGAGAGTGTGGATGACTCTGCAGCACCGATTGAGCAAACATGAGTTCCTCCTCAGCCAGGGTATCAAACTTATAGTATTTTGCAAAGGTGTTTGAACCCGACCAAGTAGCAGCTTGACACAGCTGTAGTGCCGAGACCCCTCGGGCAGCCGCCCAAGAAGAGCCCACTTTCCTCGTGGAATGGGCCTTGACCGATTTCAGTAACTGCAATCCAGCCATAGAATGCGCTTGCTGAATCGTGTTACAAATCCGGCGAGCAATAGCCTGCTTTGAAGCAGGGGCACCAATCTTGTTGGTTGCATACAGGACAAACAGCGCTTCAGTTTTCCTGACTCTAGCCGTCCTGGCCACGTAAATTTTCAAAGCCCTGACCACATCAAGTAACTCGGAATCCTCCAAGTCACGCGTAGCCACAGGCACCACAATAGGTTGGTTCATATGAAAAGATGAGACCACTTTTGGTAGGAATTGAGGACGGGTCCGCAATTCCGCTCTATCCACATGGAATACCAAATATGGGCTTTTATGTGACAAAGCCGCTAATTCCGACACTCGCCTAGCCGAAGCCAAGGTTAATAACATGACCACCTTCCACGTGAGATAATTTAACTCCACTGTTTTAAGTGGTTCAAACCAGTGTGATTTTAGAAAACTTAACACCACGTTAAGGTCCCAAGGTGCCACCGGAGGCACAAAAGGAGGCTGAATATGCAGCACTCCTTTTACAAAAGTCTGAACTTCTGGAGGAGAAGCCAATTCTTTTTGAAAGAAAATGGATAAGGCCGAAATCTGGACCTTAATAGAGCCTAATTGTAGGCCCAAATTCACTCCAGTTTGTAGGAAGTGAAGGAAACGGCCCAGATGGAATTCTTCCGTAGGAGCATTCCTGGCCTCACACCAAGAAACATAATTTCGCCATATACGGTGTAATGTTTTAACGTTACATCCTTCCTAGCCTTTATCAGCGTAGGGATGACCTCAACCGGAATGCTAGGATCCGGCATTCAACCGCCATGCCGTCAAACGCAGCCGCGGTAAGTCTTGGAACAGACAGGGCCCCTGATGCAACAGGTCCTGTCTTAGAGGGAGAGGCCACAGATCTTCTGTGAGCATTTCCTGCAGATCCGGATACCAGGTCCTCCGTGGACAATGAGGATTGTTCTCACTTTTCTTTGTCTTATTATCCTCAACACCTTTGGTATGAGAGGAAGAGGAGGAAATACATAGACCGACCGGAACACCCACGGTGTCACTAGGGCGTCTACAGCTACTGCCTGAGGGTCTCTTGACCTTGCGCAATACCTCTGTAGCTTTTTGTTGAGCCGGGACGGCATCATGTCTATCTGTGGCAGTTCCCACCGACTTGTAATCTGTGCAAAGACTTCCTGATGAAGTCCCCACTCTCCCGGATGTAGGTCGTGTCTGCTGAGGAAGTCTGCTTCCTAGTTGTCCACTCCCGGAATGAACACTGCTGACAGTGCGCTTGCGTGATTCTCCACCCAGCGAAGAATTCTGGTGGCTTGTGCCATCGCCACTCTGCTCCTTGTGCCGCCTTGGCAGTTTACATGAGCCACTGCGGTGACGTTGTCTGACTGGATCAGAACCAGTTGGTCGCAAAGTAAGGTCTCCGCTTGACGTAGGGCATTGTATATGTTGATGTGAAGACAAGTCTCTTGACTTGACCAAAGACCTTGGAAATTTCTTCCCTGTGTGACTGCTCCCCAACCTTGGAGGCTTGCGTCTGTGGTCACCAGGATCCAGCCCTGAATGCTGAATCTGCGTCCCTCGAGAAGGTGAGCACTCTGCAGCCACCACAGGAGTGATACCCTGACCCTGGGGGACAGGGTGATCAACCAATGCATCTGTAAATGTGACCCGGACCACTTGTCCAGTAGGTCCCATTGGAAAGTCCTCGCATGGAACCTGCCGAATGGAATGGCCTCGTATGATGCCACCATCTTTCCCAGGACTCGAGTGCAGTGATGCACTGACACAAGTTTTGGTTTCAATAGGTTCCTGACAAGAGTCATGAGTTCCTGGGCCTTTTCTATCAGGAGATAAACCCTCTTCTGGTCCGTGTCCAGAATCATGCCCAAGAAAGACAGACGAGTAGTAGGAATCAACTGCGACTTCGGGATATTGAGAATCCAGCCGTGTTGCTGTAACACTTTCAGTGAAAGTTGTCACAACTGAGGGCCTGAGCTGACGGGAGGCAGCCTCAGTTGTAGGGGCTGAGATGTACCGGAACCTGGGAGGTTGTATCAGACCCCTGGACATGTAAGTAACATGAATAATAACTGCCCGAAGGCGTGACCACGACAACTTGGATAAAAGTCAATGATGTTTATTATGACAACTCCGCAACACAGCAGCAGTAAAAGAAAACATAAAAGTCAGCAAAGAATAAATACAGTTCCTGGGTACTACAGGGTGGCAGGAGCCACAGGGCACTGGTAGTGTGAGATAGTTCTTATAATCTTCTAGATGGAAAGTCCTTACCAGGCCCGACTGTAGCAATGGAGATAACCCAGGATTGTACCAGCTGGTGTTCCAGGAAAAGCTGGGTTGCTGAAGATAAAACGGCTGCTGTGGATACTGGCTGGAACCAGACTGTTGTTAGCACGGAGTGGATACTGGCTGGAACCAGTTAAATAATAAATGAAGCTTGAGAGCGATGCAATATGAATGAAATGTAGAACTTGAGAGCGGAGAAATAATAATACCGGTGGAGAGTGGTAAAGTGTAGAAAGGACACCGGCCCTTTAAGAGAAGCTGTACTCTGCTGGAAGCTGGGCTGGAAGCAGGTAATGTTGTAGCTGGAAACAGATGAATCCACAATGGATCGGAGAGTCAGGCTACACCGCAGGTGGAATGCTGGTGCGGGTCTCTATGGTGGAAGTCTTGAGACAGGAGCTGGAACCTGGAAGACAATCACAGGAGAGAGACAAACAGGAACTAGGTTTGACAACCAAAGCACTGACGCCTTCCTTGCTCAGGCACAGTGTATTTATACCTGCAGCAAGGAAGGGATTGGCTAGGCAATTATGCAGATTAACAATACTGACAACAGATTGGAGTAAATGATCAGCTGACAGAATCCAAGATGGCTGCGCCCATGCAGACACTTGGAGGGAAGTTTGGTTTGTAATCCATGTAGTAATGAAAACAGTAATGGCGGCGCCGGCCACTGGAGACAGGAGGCGCCAGGCTGACAGATGCACATCCAACCACGCGGACACAGCGGAGGCCGCGGCTGACGTAATCGCCACTCAGACACTCTGCATGCAGAAGTTCAGGGATGGCGGCGGAGGCCGCGGGAGACGCCATGCCAGGTGTAATATGGCGTTTACTGTGACAGCGTCCCAGAGTGACAGGAGAGGATACAGGAATGTACACATCAGGATAACAGATGGGATCCGGTCCTGGAGCGCTGAGCCAGCCTTAGGAGGCATCGGATGGGTAAGAAATGGCGTCCAGATACCCGGATCGTGACAGCACCCCCCCCTTTAGGAGTGGCCCCAGGACACTTCTTTGGCTTTTGAGGAAACTTGGAATGGAATCTCCGGACCAAGGCAGGAGCATGGACATCAGAAGCATTGGTCCATGAACGTTCCTCAGGACCATAACCCTTCCAGTCAATAAGATATTGTAGTTGACCGTAACGGTGACGTGAGTTCAGGATCTTGGCCACTTCATACTCAACGCCTCGTTGAGTTTGGACTTTCGGAGTTGGAGGAAGTGAGGAATGAAACCGATTCAAGATCAGCGGTTTCAACAGGGAAACATGGAATGTCCTGGGTATTTTTAAGAAGGAAGGCAACTGGAGTCTGTAAGCAACAGGATTGATGACTTGTTCAATCTTGAAAGGACCGATATAGCGAGGTGCAAACTTCATACTGGGAACTCTTAACCTCAAATTCTTCGTGGATAACCATACCCGATCACCCACCTTGAGAGCAGGAACTGCTCGACGCTTCTTATCCGCAAACTTCTTGTACCTGAACGATGCCTTGAGCAGAGCTGATCGTACGCTCTTCCAGATATTGGCAAACTGATGCAAGGTGATATCCACTGCGGGAACAGAAGTTGCTGGAAGCGGTTGGAACTCAGGGACTTTAGGGTGGAATCCAAAGTTAGTGAAGAATGGGGTTGAAGCAGATGAAGAATGATACTGGTTGTTATGACAGAACTCGGCCCAGGGAAGTAATTGAACCCAGTCATCTTGAGAGGAGGACACATAGATGCGGAGGAAGGCCTCCAAGTCCTGATTCACCCTCTCGGTTTGACCATTGGTCTGAGGATGGTAAGCCGTGGAAAACTTTCGCTTGACTTGAAGGACTTGACATAAACTTCGCCAGAATTTGGCTGTGAATTGAACTCCTCGATCTGAGATAATTTCTTCAGGAAGACCGTGGAGTCGGAAGATCTCTTGTATGAATACTTGAGCCAACTTGGAAGCTGACGGAAGACCGGTGAGAGGAATGAAATGTGCCATCTTGGTGAACCGGTCAACTACCACCCAGATGGTATTGAACTTGTTGCACATGGGTAAATCTGTAATAAAATCCATCGACAAATGGGTCCAAGGTCGACGGGGAACAGATAGTGGAACCAGTTGCCCCGCAGGCGACTGGCGGGATACCTTATGTTGAGCACACTTTGGGCAAGATGCAATAAACTCCAAGACGTCCTTTTTCAGAGTTGGCCACCAATAGGACCTAGAGATAAACTCCAGGGTTTTTTGGATACCTGTATGTCCGGCAAAACGGAAAGCATGGGCCCAATGCATGAGCTTCTTCCTTAGCATCGGTTTCACAAAACTTTTCCCTGATGGGGGCGTAGAGTCCATCCCTACCGTGGAGAATGCCAACGGATTTATAATAGGATGCTTGTCTGAAGACTCTGACTCATTTTCTTGCTCCCATGAGCGGGAAAGGGCATCGGCCTTGCGATTCTGAGAGCCCGGACAGAACTGGAGTTTAAAGTCGAACCTGGAAAAGAAAAGTGCCCATCTGGCCTGACGAGGGTTGAGACATTGTGCGCCTTTCAGATATAAAAGGTTCTTGTGGTCTGTAAGTATGGTGATTGAATGAGAAGCTCCCTCCAACAGATACCTCCACTCTTCTAGAGCGAGCTTGATGGCTAGCAACTCCTGGTCGCCAATGGCATAGTTGCGCTCAGCTGGGGAGAACTTCCGGGAGAAGAAACTGCAAGGGTGTAAATGGCCATCTTTAGCCCTCTGAGATAACACCGCTCCTACTCCAACGGAGGAGGCATCCACCTCTAAGATGAAAGGAGAGTCGATGTCAGGCTGTTTCAGAACAGGCGCAGAGATGAACCTTTGTTTTAAAAGATGAAATGCTTGCATGGCTTCTTTAGACCACTTGGACGGGTTAGCACCCTTCTTAGTGAAAGCAGTAATAGGCGCCACAATGGTGGAAAAGTCTCGTATAAACTTTCGGTAATAGTTGGCGAACCCCAAGAACCTCTGGACCCCTTTGAGGGTTAAGGGTATCGGCCAATTTTGGATTGCTTGTAGTTTCTCAGGATCCATCTCTAGTCCGGAACCGGACACAATGTAACCTAGAAACGGAATGGACTTGACTTCAAAGACGCATTTCTTTAATTTGCAATAGAGATGATTGACACGGAGACGGGACAGAACCTCTTTAACCCAAAAACGATGTTCCTCTAAATCGTTGGCAAAAATGAGGATATCGTCTAGATAGACCACGACATGACGGTATAGAATGTCTCTGAAGATCTCATTGACAAAATGCTGGAAGACGGCTGGAGCATTGCTCAATCCGAAGGGCATGACGAGGTACTCATAATGTCCGTCACGGGTGTTAAAGGCGGTCTTCCACTCGTCACCCTCACGGATCCGGATGAGATTGTATGCACCTCTCAAGTCCAGCTTTGTAAAGATGGTAGCTCCGCTAACTCTGTCAAAGAGCTCAGTAATCAGGGGTAAAGGATAACGGTTCTTGATGGTAATGTCGTTCAAACCTCTGTAGTCGATGCACGGCCGCAGACCACCATCTTTCTTTTTTACAAAAAAGAAGCCTGCGCCGGCTGGGGAAGAAGAAGGTCGAATGAACCCCTTTGCTAGGTTCTCTTTAATGTATTCCTCCATAGAATGCGTCTCAGGCAGAGACAACGGATAAGTTCGGCCTCGAGGTGGAACCTTCCCTGGAACGAGATCAATCGGGCAGTCCCATTCTCTATGAGGAGGAAGGATATCAGCAGAAGCTTTACTGAACACATCCGTGAAATCTTGATATGGAGGAGGTGGAACATCAGACGACCTGGGGGAGGAAGAACAGACAGGCAATACTTTAAACAAACATGTCTCAGCACAGGAGGAACCCCATGCCAGGATTTGCGTAGTCGTCCAATCAATTGTAGGATTGTGAAGACGGAGCCATGGAAGGCCCAGGACCACAGGATGTGTGGCTCTTGGAATCACTAAAAAAGAAATAAGTTCGGAATGAAGAACTCCCACTCTCAGACGAACTGGTAGAGTCCTTAAAGAAATAACTGCATCAAAAATTTTGCTGCCATCCACGGCAGTTAAAGAAATGGACGAAGGAAGTCTCTCGGTGGGTAGAGACCACCGTTTAACATAGGCTTCAGTAATAAAGTTCCCAGCTGCTCCGGAATCCAGGAGGGCAATGACGTTCCGATAACGTTGAGCAACTTGAAGCGAGACTGGGAGATTACAATCTTGAGGAGATGGAGAGGAGATCATTACTCCTAGCCGGCCCTCTCCTTGGCGAGCTAGGGTTTGGAGTTTTCCCGGACATTCGGGACAGGCATTAATGGTGTGAGACGGAGCTGCACAATAAAGACAGAGAGACTCGGAGAGACGTCTTCGGCGCTCAGCAGGCGTTAAACGGGAACGGCCAATTTGCATGGGCTCATCTTTAGTTGGTGACAGTTGACGAGGAGGAGGAGCAGAAGATTTTAGAGCAGATGATCTTCCACGCTCAGTTGCTCTCTCTTTGAAACGTAAATCAACTTTCGTGCAGAGTGAGATTAGCTTATCTAACTTAGAGGGTAAGTCTCTGGTAGCTAACTCATCTTTAATACGCTCAGATAAGCCATGCCAGAATGCAGCATACAGGGCCTCGTCGTTCCATGCCAGTTCGGATGCCAGGATCTGGAACTGTATCAGATATTGTCCTACAGTACGTGACCCCTGGCGTAAACGGAGAATCTCGGATGAAGCTGAGGTTACCCGGCCTGGCTCGTCGAAGATGCGCCTGAATGTTGACACGAAGGCAGTGTAGGAAGATAGCAGGGTGTCGGACCTCTCCCATAACGGTGATGCCCAATCAAGGGCTGAGCCACTGAGAAGAGAAATAATGTAGGCAATTTTTGTACGGTCATTGGGAAAATTGCCAGGTTGTAGCTCAAACTGAATCTCACACTGGTTGAGAAATCCCCTGCAGAATCTTGGAGATCCGTCAAATTTTGCTGGCGTTGGAAGATGAAGACGTGGAGCAGAAATGGGTAAGGTGGGTGGGGTTATAGCTGGAGTCACTGTGGTTGACGCACCAGACGCGCCTGATCCACGGAGAGTTGTCTGAATCCCATCCAGCCGAGTAGAGAAATCCTGGAGACAGCGGATGATGTGGCCCTGTGCAGCCTCCTGATGTTCTAGTCGGGCTGCCAGTTCTTGCATCGGCCTGGCCGCTTGATCCTGGTCTCCGGCTGGATTCATTAGGTCAGTGCTTACTGTCACAACTGAGGGCCTGAGCTGACGGGAGGCAGCCTCAGTTGTAGGGGCTGAGATGTACCGGAACCTGGGAGATTGTATCAGACCCCTGGACATGTAAGTAACATGAATAATAACTGCCCGAAGGCGTGACCACGACAACTTGGATAAAAGTCAATGATGTTTATTATGACAACTCCGCAACACAGCAGCAGTAAAAGAAACATAAAAGTCAGCAAAGAATAAATACAGTTCCTGGGTACTACAGGGTGGCAGGAGCCACAGGGCACTGGTAGTGTGAGATAGTTCTTATAATCTTCTAGATGGAAAGTCCTTACCAGGCCCGACTGTAGCAATGGAGATAACCCAGGATTGTACCAGCTGGTGTTCCAGGAAAAGCTGGGTTGCTGAAGATAAAACTCTGCTGTGGATACTGGCTGGAACCAGACTGTTGTTAGCACGGAGTGGATACTGGCTGGAACCAGTTAAATAATAAATGAAGCTTGAGAGCGATGCAATATGAATGAAATGTAGAACTTGAGAGCGGAGAAATAATAATACCGGTGGAGAGTGGTAAAGTGTAGAAAAGACACCGGCCCTTTAAGAGAAGCTGTACTCTGCTGGAAGCTGGGCTGGAAGCAGGTAATGTTGTAGCTGGAAACAGATGAATCCACAATGGATCGGAGAGTCAGGCTACACCGCAGGTGGAATGCTGGTGCGGGTCTCTATGGTGGAAGTCTTGAGACAGGAGCTGGAACCTGGAAGACAATCACAGGAGAGAGACAAACAGGAACTAGGTTTGACAACCAAAGTACTGACGCCTTCCTTGCTCAGGCACAGTGTATTTATACCTGCAGCAAGGAAGGGATTGGCTAGGCAATTATGCAGATTAACAATACTGACAACAGATTGGAGTAAATGATCAGCTGACAGAATCCAAGATGGCTGCGCCCATGCAGACACTTGGAGAGAAGTTTGGTTTGTAATCCATGTGGTAATGAAAACAGTAATGGTGGCGCCGGCCACTGGAGACAGGAGGCGCCAGGCTGACAGATGCACATCCAACCACGCGGACACAGCGGAGGCCGCGGCTGACGTAATCGCCACTCAGACACTCTGCATGCAGAAGTTCAGGGATGGCGGCGGAGGCCGCGGGAGACGCCATGCCAGGTGTAATATGGCGTTTACTGTGACAGCGTCCCAGAGTGACAGGAGAGGATACAGGAATGTACACATCAGGATAACAGATGGGATCCGGTCCTGGAGCGCTGAGCCAGCCTTAGGAGGCATCGGATGGGTAAGAAATGGCGTCCAGATACCCGGATCGTGACAAAAGTGATACGCTGTTCAGCAACTGCTCTCTTGATCTCGCTTTTATGAGATCGCCCAAGTACGGGATAATTGTGACACCTTGCTTGCACAGGAGCACCATCATTTCCGCCATTACCTTGGTGATAATTCTCAGGGCCATGGAGAGACCAAACATCAACGTCTGAAATTGGCAATGACAGTCCTGTACCGCAAATCTGAGGTACGCCTGATGAGGTGGATAAATGGGGACATGAAGGTATGCATCCTGTACACAAATGCGGACAACAGGTGTCAAGCCGTGTGTTGCCTTTGTCAAGCTGTAATAAGTAGGGATAAGGACGTTAACCACCGCGGAACATCCTCCCTTATACGACACCTGCAGCGCATTCATCATAAGTCAGTGACAAGTTCAAAAACTTTGGATGACAGCGGAAGCAGTCCACTGACCACTAAATCCCTTCCTCTTGTAACCAAGCTCCTGCAAACCACACCACCAACTCCCTCAGTGTCAATTTCCTCCTTAGACAGGAGAGCCAATAGTCCTGCAGGCCATGTCACTGGCAAGTCTGACGAGTCCTCTCCTGCCTGGGATTCCTCCGATGCATCCTTGAGTGTAACGCCTACTGCTGCTGGCGCTGCTGTTGTTGCTGCTGGGAGTCGATCGTCATCCCAGAGGGGAAGTCGGAAGACCACTTGTACTACTTCCAGTAAGCAATTGACTGTCCAACAGTCCTTTGCGAGGAAGATGAAATATCACAGCAGTCATCCTGCTGCAAAGCGGATAACTCAGGTCTTGTCAGCCTGGGTGGTGAGAAACGTGGTTCCGGTATCCATCGTTAATTTACAGGCAACTAGAGACTTGATTGAGGTACTGTGTCCCCGGTACCAAATACCCTCTAGGTTCCATTTCTCTAGGCAGGCGATACCGAAAATGTACACAGACCTCAGAAAAAGAGTCACCAGTGTCCTAAAAAATGCAGTTGTACCCAATGTCCACTTGTCTGTGGTTAAGTGGAGCAGGGCAGACTCAGGACTATATGACTGTGACAGCCCACTGGGTAGATGTATTGCCCCCCGCAGCAAGAACAGCAGCGGCGGCACCAGTAGCAGCATCTCGCAATTGCCAACTCGTTCCTAGGCAGGCTACGCTTTGTATCACCGCTTTCCATAAGAGGCACACAGCTGACAACCTCTTACGGAAACTGAGGAACATCATCGCAGAATGGCTTACCCCAATTGGACTCTCCTGGGGATTTGTGACATCGGACAACGCCACCAATATTGTGCGTGCATTACATCTGGGCAAATTCCAGCACGTCCCATGTTTTGCACATACATTTAATTTGGTGGTGCAGAATTATTTAAAAAACAACAGGGGCGTGCAAGAGATGCTGTCGGTGGCCCGAAGAATTGCGGGCCACTTTCTGCCTTCAGCCACCGCATGTCGAAGACTGGAGCACCACCAAACATTCCTGAACCTGTCCTGCCATCATCTGAAGCAAGAGGTGGTAACGAGGTGGAATTCAACCCTCTATATGCTTCAGAGGATGGAGGAGCAGCAAAAGGCCATTCAAGCCTATACATCTGCCCACGAAATAGGCAAAGGAGGGGGAATGCACCTGACTCAAGCGCAGTGGAGAATGATTTCAACGTTGTGCAAGGTTCTGCAACCCTTTGAACTTGCCACACGTGAAGTCAGTTCAGACACTGCCAGCCTGAGTCAGGTCATTCCCCTCATCAGGCTTTTGCAGAAGAAGCTGGAGACATTGAAGGAGGAGCTAAAACAGAGCGATTCCACTAGGCATGTGGGACTTGTGGATGGAGCCCTTAATTCGCTTAACCAGGATTCAATCTGTTGAAATCAGAGCACTACATTTTGGCCACCGTGCTCGATCCTAGATTTAAAACCTACATTGTATCTCTCTTTCCGGCAGACACAAGTCTGCAGAGGTTCAAAGACCTGCTGGTGAGAAAATTGTCAAGTCAAGCGGAACGTGACCCGTCAACAGCTCCTCCTTCACATTCTCCCGCAACTGGGGGTGCGAGGAAAAGGCTAAGAATTCCGAGCCCACCCGCTGGCGGTGATGCAGGGCAGTCTGGAGTGAGTGCTGACATCTGGTCCGGACTGAAGGACCTGGCAACGATTACTGACATGTCGTCTACTGTCACTGCATATGATTCTGTCACCTTTGAAAGAATGGTGGAGAATTTTATGAGTGACCGCATCCAGGTAGGCACGTCAGTATGTATACTGGCAGGAAAAAGAGGCAATTTGGAGGCCCTTGCACAAACTGGCTTTATTCTACCTAAGTTGCCCTCCCTCCAGTGTGTACTCCAAAAGAGTGTTTAGTGCAGCCGCTCACCTTGTCAGCAATCGGCGTACGAGGTTACTTCCAGAAAATGTGGAGAAGATGATGATCATCAAAATGAATTATAATCAATTCCTCCGTGGAGACATTCACCAGCAATTGCCTCCAGAAAGTACACAGGGATCTGAGATGGTGGATTCCAGTGGGGACGAATTAATAATCTGTGAGGAGGGGGATGTACACAGTGAAAGGGGTGAGGAATCGGAGGATGATGAGGTGGACATCTTGCCTCTGTAGAGCCAGTTTGTGCAAGGAGAGATTGATTGATTGATTGATTGATTCTTTTTTGGTGGGGGCACAAACCAACCAGTCATTTCAGTCAGTCGTGTGGCAGACCCTGTCTCTGAAATGATGGGTTCATCAATGTTTTTCTTTTCAATCTAAGCCCCTGCAGTTTTCTGTAAGCATCTGCTTCGCTATGATGATCAACAAGTCACATGGGCAAACACTCAGGGCTGGAGGCGTAGATCTTAGGACCAGCTGCTACAAGCATGGCAGAGGTGTCACTATCACTGGTGACACCCAGAGAGGTGGCGAAGGAGATTGTAATGCAGTGCGCGCAGATAAGCAGCGCAATGGTAAAAAGGAGGCATGGTCTCATAGGTAGGGGCGTGGCCTGAATCACCATTTTGTTGCTCCGGGTATCCCGGGGGTTGGGGGCTGCACCCGGGGACCCTGTGTGTGAGTGGTGCTGGCTCCTGCACAGTGACAGAAACTGGGTGTTGCACGTAATGTCACAGTGAAACACCCATATTCTGTCACTGAAGAAGAGCCGGCACTGTGGTGTCACCCCCCTTGGCGGGTGACACTCGGGTGTGTGCCGCAACCCTGTTGTGATGCCACTGACCCATGGGAAGCTTTACGTGGCTTACCCATGTGTTAGTAGCCCCAAGCATCTTTTGTGTTAGTCCCTGAAGAAAAACTTCAAATATTGTTTACAATTTTGTAATCAATGGGCCTAATTCAGTAAGGATTGCAAATTCTGCTAAGTAACAGAATTTGCAATCCTTTGGTTCGCATGCTGGGGCCACCCATCACAGGGCATGGCCACCCAGCATGCCGCCTCCCTTCTTGACCACGCTGAAATTGCAGTCTCAGTGCAGTTCAGCGTGATCATAAAAAATGGGTTAGCCTCCTGTTGGTGCAGACTGTACGTGTGCGCAGGAAGCCGCCACCATTTTTGTGATCGCAGCGGCTGCATGTGATGTCATGCAGCCGCTCTGACCACGCCTCATGTTTCTCCGTTGCCGACCCCATTTTGTAGCCCTGCCCCTGCACCGCTCCATCTCCGACTTTGAAATGGATTGTTGCTGACCCCCCCCCCCCCCCGCACCGATTGACAGTCAGAGGTGATCGCATTATCTGCGGGGTGCCACAGAAAATGCAGGCGCATGCGTATGCTCTTAGCAATTTTTGCAGTTGGATTGCTTATTGCGATTACAATCCAACCTGAATCAGGCTCTATTACCTATCACAATGCACTGCAGGTAGTACAAAATGGGGTTAATATAGGAGAAAAACCCCCAGAGCTGTGCTCCTTAACTGTCCCTGGTGGCTAGTGGAGCGGCTGCCCAGTAATCAGTGTCCACGCCAGTGCGCACACGGCCCGCCCCCTACAGCCACGCTGGATCTCGGTATAGTGTGGGCACAGAAGCCCCTTACCTCCCTTTCATCAGCGGCCTCGTGATCCCGGAGGGCGGTGTGTGTGTGACTGACCTTAGGAAGAAACCGGAGCCTCCGCTGCAGTGACCCAGCAACCAGGGCACGGGAGTATACTGCGCCGCTGGGAGTGATGGAGCTGCAGTAAAGATGTCTATTAGACCTAGCCTGCTGCAGCCCTTGTAGATTCTTATAAAAAAAGTTCTTCTTTTCTTGTCAAAATTAATAGCTAAGAATAGGCTGCCTGAGGCAGCCCCCTGTTAAGTGGCCTGCTACTGAAGGCACCAACTACAAACTGAGCTCCCTGTTCATGGAAGCGAGGTTATAGAGCAGGGGGCGCTGAGCATCTTGGGAACAGTCAAAAGCTTTGAGCCTGTTGGTGCCTCAGATCAAGATCCTACTCTACACCCCAATGTGAATCCTTGTGGAGTCCAGTGTACCCCACAGAAGAAATGAATGTGTCACACCCATTGGCAGCAACATTAGAATAGCTGCTGATGGGCACAATTGAGAAAGGAAGGGGGGAAAACATTTGAATCCAGCACATATATGTAATTTGAATATGTAATTTGTACCTTCCTACTTTAAAATGTAATGGATGAACCTCACCCTGTGAGAACTATCTTTATGATCAAGAGATCTCATATGCAAGATAAGTATGTGTTGGCAGAGGCGCTCACTGGGCAGAGATGCTGATCGCATCTCTGGCATGTGCCGGTGCACTGCGGCACCAGCACACACACACACTTCAGACCTGATCTCCTGTTGTGTGAATATGCACAGCAGAGATCAGGTCTGAATTAGGCCCTATATACAGCTGTCAGTAAGGCAGGGATCTGCTGCTGCCAGTGAGGCAGGGACTGCTGCTGCCAGTGAGGCAGGGATCTGCTGCTGCCAGTGAGGCAGGGATGTGCTGCTGTCAGTGAAGCAGTGATCTGCTGCTGTCAGTGAGGCAGTGATCTGCTGCTGTCAGTGAGGCAGTGATCTGCTGCTGTCAGTAAGGCAGGGATGTGCTGCTATAAGTGAGGCAGGTATGTGCTGCTGTCAATGAGGCAGGGATGTGCTGCTGTCAGTGAAGGAGGGATGTGCTGCTGTCAGCAAGGCAGTGATCTGCTGCCCACTATCTCCCTATCACCCCTGCCTGAGTCACACACTTTCCCTGTCACCCCTGCCCCAGTTACCCACTATCTCCCAGTCACCGCTGCCTCAGTTAACCACTATACCTGCGACCCCTGCCTCAGTCACCCACTATACCAGTCACCACTGCTTTAGTCACCCACTATCTCTGTCACCCCTGCCTCAGTCAACCACTATCTCCATATCACCCCTGCCTCAGTCACCCACTATCCCTGTCACCCCTGCCTCAGTCACCCACTGTCACCCTATCACCCCTGCCTCAGTCACCCACTATCCCTGTCACTCCTGCCTCAGTCTCCTACTGTCCCTGTCACCCCTGCCACAGTCATCCACTATATCCCTATCACCCCTGCCTTAGTCACTGACTATCTCCCAGTCACCCCGGCCTCAGTCACCCACTATCTCCCACTCATACATGCTTTAGTCACCCACTATCTCCCAGTCATCCCTGCCTCAGTCACCTACTGACACCAGTGCAGACATTTCTGCTGCGGCCTCTCCACTCTCCAGCGTGAACGTCCTGACGACTGAGGAAATCCGCTTCCCAGTTGAGGACTCCGGGAATGAACACTTGCCGATATTGCTGGCAGATGACGTTCTACCCAATTGAGGATTTTTGATACTTCCAGCTTTGCTATGCAATTTCGAGTGCCGCCTTGATGATTTGTGTACACTACCGTGGTGGCGTTGTCCGATTGTACTTGAACAGGCCTGTTCTGTACTAGAGGCAGGGCCAGTGTCAATGAATTGAACACTGCCTGCAATTCCAGAATGTTTATCGGGAGGAGAGATTCCTCCCTGGTCCACCGATGGTGAAGGGTCGTCATCACGGCCATGACCTTGGTGAATTTCCGAGGTGCCGTGGCCAAACCAGAAGGCAGGACCTGAAATCCAAAAACTAACCAGGCACAACACTGCTTAGCTTCCAACATCAGATGAGATTGGACATATCCAGTGTGATGCGGCTGTAGATGATTTTTGCTGTTTCTAACTTCTACTTCTAACTACTGGTACATCAATGAATACGTTTCAAAATAGAATGCATCAAGAGAACGGTGTTGGTAGTATAAAACTACCTACAGCACCTGGTATTCCCAGGTGGTCTCACATCCAAGAACAAACCAGGCCTAAAATCGGGTGATATTGGGCATATACAGTGTGGTGTGGCTGTAGATGAGCTTAGTGGTTTCTGTTAGAGTTCTTCTACTTCTAACTACTCGTACATAAATGAGTAAGCGGACGATTTATTAAACCTGGTGAAATGATAATTTGCATGGTGATAAAGTACCAGCCAATCAGCTCCTAATTGCCATGTCACAGGCTGGGTTTGAAAAATGACAGTTAGGAGCTGACTGGCTGGTACTTTATCACCTTGCACTTTATCAGTTCACCAGGCTTAATAGATCTGCCCCAATGTTTCAAAATGGAATGCATCAAGAGAACGGTGTCAGTATTGTAAAAATACACACAGCTCCTGGTATTTCCTGGTGGTCTCCCATCCAAGTACTAAAACCAGGACCAACACTGCTCAGCTTCCATGATCAGGAGAGATTGGGCAAATCCAGTGTGCTGTGGCTGTAGATGAGCTGGTGGTTTTTATTACAGCTCTTCTACTTCTAACTTCTGGTACATAAAAGAATACATGTAAAAATTAAATGTACCTAGAAAATGGTGTTGGTAGTTTAAAAACACCTAAAGAATCTGATACTACCAAGCAGTCTCCCATCCATGTATTAACAAAGTCCAATACTGCTTTGCTTCAAAAATCAAATGAGATTGGGCATATCCAGTGTGGTGTGGCTTTAGATAAGCTTTGTGGTTTCTGTTAGAGCTCTTCTACTTCTAACTACTGGTACATTAATGAATATGTATAAGGTTGTAGTTTATCCAATATGCCTTTACTACCTTACCTTTCAACCCTCCCTCCCTCCCCTCTTCTCCTTATAGCTTCCTTAGTTCTCTCCTCCTCATGTGTGCGTTATTTGTTTTCTCATACGTCCTAGATGATGCTGGGGTCACATTAAGAACCATGGGGTATAGACGGGATCCGCAGGAGACATGGGCACTTTAAGACTTTCAAAGGGTGTGAACTGTCTCCTCCCTCTATGCCCCTCCTCCAGACTCCAGTTTTAGTATTGTGCGCAGTGATACTGGATGCACTACAGGGGAGCTCTACTGAGTTTCTCTGAAAAGACTTGTTAGTTTTTTTTATTTTCAGGGAGGCTGCTGGCAACAGTCTCCCTGCTTCGTGGGACTTAGGGGAGAGAAGTATGACCAACTTCGAGTGAGTTCAATGGCTCTGCTTCAGGCTGACAGGATACCATTAGCTCCTGAGGGTGCTGCTCGCTAGGTACGCCTAGATGCACACTCCCGCAGCCTGCCGTCACCCCCTTACAGAGCCAGAAGACAGATGATGCTGGGGTCACATTAAGAACCATGGGGTATAGACGGGATCCGCAGGAGACATGGGCACTTTAAGACTTTCAAAGGGTGTGAACTTCTTCTCCAGTGATGGCATTCTGAGGTACCGAGCAGCGAGCGGAACGCTGCGCGCCATGCTCCCACACAAACACAGGCACTGCAGGGTGCAGGGCACGGGGGGGGGCACCCTGGGCAGCATAAATTCCTCACAAAAGGCTGGAAAAAGTGGACATTAGTGCCTGGGCACTGTCCTTACCCCGCTAGCGTAATTAATTATTTCTGAGCGGGACAGATATGCGCCATTACAGTAGCGGGGCTTCTTCCTCACCTCACCAGAACATCTTTAGAGCATTACAAGTCTATCACTATAGAGTTTATTATTTCCCAGACTGTGTACTTTTGGCGCTGGATTGTGAGCTGAAAAATCCTCTGTGTCCCTCTGACAGATTTACTGACGGTCTGTCCCCCATAAGCCGATGTGTCTGTGGGTACTTGGTACATGTGTGTCAACATGTCGGTGGCTGAATGTTTTTCCCAAGAGGAAACTATATTAGGAATGCAGACATATGATGGTGGCCCTGTTGGCACCACCAATAACTGACTGGGTAAAAGTTTCAGTAATATCAGAGTAAGGTTGGATAAATCTGTGTCCCAGACACAGACGTAGAGAATAGATGTGATGTTCATGGCTATGTTTCTTTTCCCTCAGGCCCCGCGGGGTCGCAAAAATGTTATTTTGCCCAGTTACTACACACTGATACTGACACGGATACTGATTCCTATGTCGACCATAATGTTTCCTGATTAGATCCAATATTGGCAAGGAGCATTCAGTACATGATTGTGGATATTAAGGACATATTAAAATTACTGAAGACCCTGCTGTTCCTGACAAAGGGGTCTATATGTATGTATATATAGATATATAATGAAAGCTGATGTAACGTTCCTCCATCTCTGTTTGAGAAAGTCTGGGCCAGCTCGACAAGATGGTTTCAAATCCCCAAAAGGATTCTGGTTGTTTATTCATTTCCCGCCGCGGACAGAATAAAGTGGGAGTCACCCCCTGTTCTGCACGGGGCCCTGTCACAAATCCAGCGGATCGTATGCAGGAAGCTACATTATTTCTAGTTATGTAACCAAGGGTACATTACTTAGACCTGCCATTACATGTGCATGGGTGAGTAGTAGTATTCAAGAATTGGTCGAATACCTTGTCATCCGATATAGATACCTTGGAGAGATGGGATACTCCTTACGTTGTATCATATCAAGGACACTGCAGCATACTTACGTGAGACTGCAAGGGATATAGGACTCTTGAGTTCACGGGCCAATTTCATGGCAGTCTCGGATAGGAGGGCATTGTGGATTCACCAAGAGAATGCTGATGCTGACTCCAAGAAGAAAGGGAGTCTCTTCCCTATGAAGGTGAAGCGTTGTTTGGTGACTGCCTAGTTAATTTGATCTCGGCAGCTCCCGCAGGTAAGTCAACCTTCTTGCCCTATGTTCCCTCCCAACGGATGAAGACGCATCATTATCTGATGCAGTCATTTCGGCCCAATAGATATGCAAGAAGTTAAGATTCCCCTTTCTTTGCAGGTAGAGGAAGGAGAAGAGGGAAGAGGTCTGCATCCTCTTCAAGATCGCAGGAGCAGAGATCATCCTCTGCTTCTGCCAAATCCACCGCATGACGCTTGGGCTCTCTTGCAGGAGCCCGCACCAGTGGGGGCACGTCTAAAACTCTTCAGTCAGTTCTGGATTCATTCGGACCTGGACTCGTGTGTTTTACAAATAGTGTCCCAAGGGTACAAACTGGGGTTTCAAGACGTTCCCCCTGACCGATTGTTCAAATCGGCTTTAGTCAGCAGGGAGAAGGTTTTTTTTCAAGCCTCTTCGTGGTCCCTAAGCCGGACAGCTCAGTCAGACCAATCTGAAATCCCTCAATTTCTACCTAAGGAAATTAAATTTCAAGATGGAATCTCTCAGTGCAGTGATCTCCAGTCCGGAGGAAGGAGATTTCATGGTTTTGGTAGACATAAAGGATGCCTACTTACATGTTCCCATTTAGCCTCTGCATCAAGCTACCTGAGGTTTGCAATTCAGTATTGTCATTACCAATTTCAGACATTGCCGTTTGGTCTGTCCACGGCTCCGAGGATTTTCACCAGGGTGATCGCAAGCAAGGAGTAACAATTATCCCGTACTTGGATGATCTTTTGATAAAGGCGAAATCCAGGGACCAGTTAGTGCAAAACATTGCACTCTCCCTGACAGTTCTTCAACAACATAGTTGGCTCCTAAACTTGCCAAAATCGCAGTTGGTCCCAATGACGCGGTTGTTGTTTTTGGGAGTGATACTGGACACAGAAGAGGTTTTCTTCCAGTGGAAAGGCTCTGGAGATCCAGAGTCTGGTCAAACAAATTCTGAAACCAGCAAGAGTGTTAATCCATCAATGCATTTGGTTGCTGGGTAAGATGGTTGCGGCCTACGAGCCCATTCAGTTTGGCTGGTTCCATGCCAGAGTGTTCCAGTGGGACCTGTTGGACAAGTGGTCCGGATCCCACCTACACACGCACCGGAGGATAATCCTGTCTTCCAAGACCAGAATCTCACTCCATTGGTGGCTGCACAGTTCTCACCTCCTAGAGGGGCGAAGGTTCGGGATCCAGGACTGGATCCTAGGGACCATGGATGCAACCCTCCGAGGCTGGGGAGCAGTCACACAGGGGGAAAACGTCCAAGGAAGATGGTCAAGTCGGGAAAGTTGTCTCCACATAAATGTTCTGGAGTTAAGGGCCATTTAATAACTGCAGACACAGTACGCACTGGGACGGGTGCCCAGCATCCTCTACGGACTAAGAGAAAAGGATTTACCGGTAGGTATTAAAATCCTATTTTCTCTAACGTCCTAGAGGATGCTGGGGACTCCGTAAGGACCATGGGGATAGACGGCTCCGCAGGAGACATGGGCACTTTAAGAAAGACTTTAGTTCTGGGTGTGCACTGGCTCCTCCCTCTATGCCCCTCCTCCATACCTCAGTTTGATACTGTGCCCAGTGGAGACTGGGTGCTTTTCAGGAGCTCTCCTGAGCTTTCTGACAAAGTATTTTGTTAGGTTTTTAATTTTCAGGGAGCACTGCTGGCAACAGACTCCCTGCATCGAGGGACTGAGGGGAGAGAAGCAGCCCTACTCTCCGAGTTGCAAGGTCCTGCTTCTTAAGCTACTGGACACCATTAGCTCCAAAGGGATTAGCTCCAAAGGGATTGGTAGAGGATCTCACCCTCGCCGTCCGTCCCAGAGCCGCGCCGCCGTCCCCCTCGCAGAGCCGGAAGATAGAAGCCGGGTGAGTATGAGAAGAAAAGAAGACTTCAGAGGCGGCAGAGGACTTCATGATCTTCATTGAGGTAACGCACAGCACTGCAGCTGTGCGCCATTGCTCCCATACACCTCACATACTCCGGTCACTGTAAGGGTGCAGGGCGCAGGGGGGGCGCCCTGGGCTGCAATATAAACCTCTTTTTGGCAGAAATATAACATATATACAGCTGGGCACTGTATATATGTATGAGCCCCCGCCAATTGTACAGTTTAAGCGGGACAGAAGCCCGCCGCCGAGGGGGCGGGGCTTCTCCCTCAGCACTCACCAGTGCCATTTTTTCTCCACAGCACAGCTGAGAGGAAGCTCCCCGGACTCTCCCCTGCTTATACCACGGTAGACAAGAGGGTTGAAAAGAGAGGGGGGGGCACATAATTTGGCGCAAATTACATACAGCAGCGCTACTGTGCAAACATTAAGTTACTGTGCTATTCCTGGGTTATATAGCGCTGGGGTATGTGCTGGCATACTCTCTCTCTGTCTCTCCAAAGGGCAGAGCCGGCCATAGGCATAGGCAAACTAGGCAATTGCCTAGGGCATCTGATATGCCTAGGGGCATCAGCAACTTCTGCTGATTAAAATGATATGCGGCATGCCTATATTCTGTGTGTAGCATTTCATATGCAGATACAGCCACAGTCTCACACAGTATATAGGCGTGCTGCATATCATTTTAATCAGCAGAAGCTGCGTGTGCATCCTAACAACATAGCAATGCAAATAAGATGCATTTTAATAAAAAAAAGGTGCCCCAACGTTAGCATTGAGGCAAGATTTATGAGGACACATCTGTATCCAAGCAGAGGCAGAGGTCACAGTGTTAGTGGCAGTGTGAGTGCTGTGTGCATGTGAGTGGGTTGATTGTGCAGTAGTGTTCGGAATATGAGTAAGGAGCATTATGTGTGTCATGTAAAAATGCATTAATAATGTGCAACATATGTGTAAGGGGCACTATGTGTGTCATTATGTGTATAAGGGCATTAATAATGTGCGGCATATGTGTAAGGGACATTGGTGGTCATTCCGAGTTGTTCGCTCGGTAATTTTCTTCGCATCGCAGCGATTTTCCGCTAATTGCGCATGCGCAAGGGTGGTCATTCCGAGTTGTTCGCTCTGTAATTTTCTTCGCATCGCAGCGATTTTCCGCTAATTGCGCATGCGCAATGTTCGCTCTGCGACTGCGCAAAGTAAATTTGCTATGCAGTTAGGTATTTTACTCACGGCATTACGAGGTTTTTTCTTTGTTCTGCTGATCGTAGTGTGATTGACAGGAAGTGGGTGTTTCTGGGCGGATACTGGCCGTTTTATGGGTGTGTGTGAAAAAACGCTGCCGTTTCTGGGTAAAACGCGGGAGTGTCTGAAGAAACGGGGGAGTGTCTGGGCGAACGCTGGGTGTGTTTGTGACGTCAAACCAGGAACGAAACTGACTGAACTGATCACAGTTGTCGAGTAAGTCTGGAGCTACTCAGAAACTGCTAAGAAGTGTCTATTCGCAATTCTGCTAATCTTTCGTTCGCAATTTTGATAAGCTAAGATTCACTCCCAGTAGTCGGCGGCTTAGCGTGTGCAATGCTGCTAAAAGCAGCTTGCGAGCTAACAACTCGGAATGAGGGCCATTATGTGTAAAAGGGCATTAATAAAGGTTGTCATAATGTGTAAGACGCATTATGTTTATAAGGACATTAATGATGTGTCTCATATGTGTAAGGGGCATTACTGTGTGGAATTATGTGTATAAATGCATTACTAATGTGTGGCATTATGTGTATAAGGTGCTCTAATATGTAGCGTTGCGTATATAAAGGGCATTTACTGTGTTGTCTAATGTGAATAAAGAGCAATAGGGTGTGGTGTAATGTAAATAAGGAGCAATTCAGTGTGATGTAATGTGAATAAGGAGCACTACTGTACGAAGTAACGTTTATAAGGTAAAGTGATACTACTGTGGGATGTAATGTGAATTATGGACACTATCACGTGATCAAATGTGAATAAAATTGCAGTACTGTGTGGCGGAATTTTAATTGGGGGTACTATTGTGTGGACATGCCCATTGCCAGCAAAAACACACCCCTTTTTGGACTGTGCGCCAAATGTGCGAACTGTTCCTGTTTAAAATATAGGGGGTACAAACACCAAAATAAGTACTGTTATGGGTGAGGTTTGATGGTGCTGGGAAAGAGGTGCAAGGTCAGAGGCGGAACCAGCGGTGGTGCTAGGGGGCACCAGGCAAAATCTTGCCTAGGGCATCATATTGGTTAGGGCCAGCTCTGCCAAAGGGCCTTGTGGGGGAAATGTCTTCAGTAAAAGCATTCCCTGTGTGTGTGGTGTGTCGGTACGCGTGTGTCGACATGTCTGAGGAAGAAGGCTATATTAGAGAGGAGCGGGAGCAAATGAATGTGGTGTCTCCGCCGACACCTGATTGGATGGATATGTGGAATGTTTTAATTGCTAGTGTAAACTCATTGCACAAAAGATTAGACAAGGCTGAAGATTTGGGACAGTCAGGGTCTCAACCCATGCCTGATCCTATGTCGCAGGGACTGTCAGGGTCTCATAAGTGCCCACTATCCAGATTGTTGACACAGATACCGGCACGGATTCTGACTCCAGTGTCGATTACGATGATGCAAAGTTACAGCCAAAATTGGCAAAATACATTTGATATATGATTATGGCAATAAAAGATGTTTTGCACATCACAGAGGAGCCCCCTATCCCTGACAAGAGGGTACATATGTACAAGGGAAAGAAGCCTGAGGTAACCTTTTCCCCTCACACGAGCTGAACGAGTTATGTGAAAAAGCTTGGGAATCTCCTGCAGATTTCCAAAAGGATTCTTATGGCGTATCCTTTCCCATCAACGGATAGGTTACGATGGGAATCCTCCCCTTGGGTGGACAAAGCATTAACACGCTTATCCAAGAAGTTAGCCCTCCCGTCCCAGGATACGGCTACCCTCAAAGAGTCTGCTGACCGCAAACAGGAGATTACCCTGAAGTCCATTTATACACATTCAGGTACCTTACTCAGACCGGCAATTGCGTCGGCCTGGGTGTGTATGTGTAGTGCTGTAGCGGCATGGACGGATACCCTAGATAAGGATACTATTTTATTGCCCCTGGGGCATATAAGAGATGATGTCCTATATATGTGTGTATGCAAACTACAGGTGGTGCTGCATGGCTCACACCCTTTTGCTTGTCTTGTAGAGCAACTCTGGAGCTGTTACTGGGTCCAGCTGCTGCAAGAAATCAGCTTGAATGCTTCAGGGGCTGGGGCATGGCCAACATGAGCCCCACACTGATGGGGGTGTATAAAGCGATCTAGGGGTCATCCAAGCGCAACCCCACAAAGGCCGCCATGCCCTGCGTAACCATTTTCTCTTTTCATATGCAGACGAGGGTTGCAGCCAACTATACCCATTGCTTGGATGACATCACCATATGCGAATCCATCTGCTGCAGGCCTTCCCCCAGGAATGCTTGCACTAGTTGTTGCATTTGGTTTGTTGTTTGGGGGGTGCTTCAGTATTAGGCAGCCTTCTGCCCTCACACATTCGTCTGAAAATGTGTTCTCCCTGCAGTTGTTGTCCCCAGATGAGAGTTCCCTTGTGCTGCCTCAGTTGAATCTCCTTTACTTGACGGAGGTGTGCCTGAGCAGCGGCCCTCCCCAGCCCTATCTCAAATCATACTTATTTTGCTTAGGTGATACCATGGTCATGAAGATTGTTTTCCCAGGGTGAGGTTCATTCATTGCATTCTGGGTATGCTGACCTCTGTGATTTCCCCAAATGTGGGAATCTCGACTGCATAATTTGTGGTAGGGGGGGGGACTGCATTTGTGCTTTCCCCTGGTTGGCTCTGGTATAATTTAGATCTCATTGTCTCAGGTCTCTCTCCAGCCTAGTTTGCTGTCTGTTTCCACTTCTCTTTTCTTGAGCCCCTCCCTTCTATGCCCTTGCGCACTATCCTGACTTCTCCCGTCTGCTTACTTTGTGCCTTCCAACGCACAATGCGAACTACAGGTGGTGTTGCAGGGCCCACACCCTTTTATTTGCCTTACAGAGCAGCTCTGGAGCTGTTACAGTGCCCAGCTGCAGCAAGAAATCAGCTTGAATGCTTCAGGGGCTGGGGCATGGCCAACATGAGCCCCACACCAAAGGAGGGTGGGGGGTGTTCAATGCGAACTAGGGGTCATCCAAGCGCCCCTTTTCTCTTTTCATATGCAGATGAGGGTTCCAGCCAACTTTGGCCCACTGCTTGGATGACATCACCGTATGCAAATCCGTCTGCTGCAGACCTTTCCCCAGGAATGCTTGTACTAGCTGTTGCATATGGTTTGATGTTTGAGGGTGCTTCAGTATTAGGCAGCCTTCCGCCCTCTCATTTTCATCTGAAAAGATGTGGTCTCCCTGCAGTTGTTGTCCCCAGACAAGAGTTCCCTTGTGCTTCCTCAGTTGAATCTCCTTAACTTGACGGGGGTGTGCTCGAGCAGCCGCCCTCCACAGCCCTATCCCAACACATGCTTTTCTTGCGTATGAGATCTCTTGATCATGAAGATAGTTCTCACAGGGTGAGGTTCATCCATTACATTTTAAAGTAGGAAGGTACAAATTGCATATTCAAATTACATATATGTGCTGGATTCAAATGTTTTCCCCCCTTCCTTTCTCAATTGTGCCCATCAGCAGCTATTCTAATGTTGCTGCCAATGGGTGTGACACATTAATTTCTTCTGTGGGGTACACTGGACTCCACAAGGATTCACATTGGGGTGTAGAGTAGGATCTTGATCTGAGGCACCAACAGGCTCAAAGCTTTTGACTGTTCCCAAGATGCTCAGCGCCCCCTGCTCTATAACCTCGCTTCCATGAACAGGGAGCTCAGTTTGTAGTTGGTGCCTTCAGTAGCAGGCCACTTAACAGGGGGCTGCCTCAGGCAGCCTATTCTTAGCTATTAATTTTGACAAGAAAAGAAGAACTTTTTTTATAAGAATCTACAAGGGCTGCAGCAGGTTAGGTCTAATAGACATCTTTACTGCAGCTCCATCACTCCCAGCGGCGCAGTATACTCCCGTGCCCTGGTTGCTGGGTCACTGCAGCGGAGGCTCCGGTTTCTTCCTAAGGTCAGTCACACACACACCGCCCTCCGGGATCACGAGGCCGCTGATGAAAGGGAGGTAAGGGACTTCTGTGCCCACACTATACCGTGATCCAGCGTGGCTGTAGGGGGTGGGCCATGTGCGCACTAGCGTGGACACTGATTACTGGGCAGCCGCTCCACTAGCCACCAGGGACAGTTAAGGAGCACAGCTCTGGGGGGGTTTTCTCTTATATTAACCCCATTTTGTACTACCCGCAGTACATTGTGATAGGTAATAGAGCCTGATTCAGGTTGGATTGCAATCGCAATAAGCAATCCAACTGCAAAAATTGCTAAGAGCATACGCATGCGCCTGCATTTTCTGCGGCACCCCGCAGATAATGCGATCGCTTCTGACTGTCAATTGGTGCTGGGGGGGGGGTCAGCAACAATCCATTTCCAAGTCGGAGATGGAGCGGTGCATGGGCAGGGCTACAAAATGGGGTCGGCATCGGAGAAACAGGAGGCGTGGTCAGAGCTGCTGCATGACATCACATTCAGCAGCTGCGATCACAAAAATGGTGGCGGCTTCCTGCGCACACATACAGTCTGCACCAACAGGAGGCTAACCCATTTTTTATGATCACGCTGAACTGCACTGAGACTGCAATTTCAGCGTGGTCAAGAAGGGAGGCGGCATGCTGGGTGGCCCCAGCATGCGAACCAAAGGATTGCAAATTCTGTTACTTAGCAGAATTTGCAATCCTTACTGAATTAGGCCCATTGATTACAAAATGTATTTGTAAATATTTGAAGTTTTTCTTCAGGGACTAACACAAAAGATGCTTGGGGCTACTAACACATGGGTAAGCCACGTAAAGCTTCCCATGGGTCAGTGGCATCACAACGGGGTTGCGGCCCACACCCGAGTGTCACCCGCCAAGGGGGATGACACCAAAGTGCCGGCTCCTCTTCAGTGACAGAATATGGGTGTTTCACTGTAACATTACGTGCAACACCCAGTTTCTGTCACTGTGCAGGAGCCAGCACCACTCACACACTAGTCCCCGGGTGCAGCACTCAACCCCCGGGATACCCGGAGCAACAAAATGGAGATTCAGGAAAACAGGCCACACCCCTACCTATGAGACCATGCCTCCTTTTTACCATTGCGCTGCTTATCTGCGCGCACTGCATTACAATCTCCCTCGCTGCCTCTCTGGGTGTCACCAATGATAGTGACACCTTTGCCATGCTTGTAGCAGCTGGTCCTAAGATCTACGCCTCCAGCCCTGAGTGTTTGCCCTTGTGACTTGTTGATCATCATAGCGAAGCAGATTCTTACAGAAAACTGCAGGGGCTTAGATTGAAAAGAAAAACATTGACGAACCCATCATTTCAGCAACAGGGTCTGCCACACGGCTGACTGAAATGACTGGTTGGTTTCGGCCCCCACCAAAAAAGAAGCAATCAATCTCTCCTTGCACAAACTGGCTCTACAGAGGCAAGATGTCCACCTCATCATCCTCCGATTCCTCACCCCTTTCACTGTGTACATCGCCCCCCCTCACATATTATTAATTCGTCCCCACTGGAATCCACCATCTCAGATCCCTGTGTACTTTCTGGAGGCAATTGCTGGTAAATGTCTCCACGGAGGAATTGATTATAATTCATTTTGATGATCATCATCTTCTCCACATTTTCTGGAAGTAACCTCGTACGCCGATTGCTGACAAGGTGAGCGGCTGCACTAAACACTCTTCTGGAGTACACACTGGAGGGAGGGCAACTTAGGTAGAATAAAGCCAGTTTGTGCAAGGGCCTCCAAATTGCCTCTTTTTCCTGCCAGTATACATACGGACTGTCTGACGTGCCTACCTGGATGCGGTCACTCATATAATCCTCCACCATTCTTTCAAAGGTGACAGAATCATATGTAGTGACAATAGACGACATGTCAGTAATCGTTGCCAGGTCCTTCAGTCC
>NW_026969499.1:0-38045 GCF_028390025.1 Pseudophryne corroboree
TCCTGTTAGTGCTTCATCTACACGTTATAGCCCTGAATTTTCCAATGCCTATCTCTTTGCAAAAGAGAGATATCGGCAAGGAAAAACTGTATTGTACCTTTGCATTTTTCTCCCAAAGGAAAGACACTAGAATGAAAATTTTAAAGCCTCCTGTTAGTGCTTCATCTACACGTTATAGCCCTGAATTTTCCAATGCCTATCTCTTTGCAAAAGAGAGATATCGGCAAGGAAAAGCTGTATTGTACCTTTGCATTTTTCTCCCAAACGAAGGACACTAGAATGAAAATTTAAAAGCCTCCTGTTAGTGCTTCATCTTCACGGTATAGCCCTGAATTTTCCAATGCCTAGCTCTTTGCAAAAGAGAGATATTGGCAAGGAAAAGCTGTATTGTACCTTTGCATTTTTCTCCCAAACGAAGGACACTAGAATGAAAATTTTAAAGCCTCCTGTTAGTGCTTCATCTGCACGTTATAGCCCTGAATTTTCCAATGCCTATCTCTTTGCAAAAGAGATATATTGGCAAGGAAAAACTGTATTGTACCTTTGCATTTTTCTCCCAAACGAAAGACACTAGAATGAAAATTTTAAAGCCTCCTGTTAGTGCTTCATCTACACGTTATAGCCCTGAATTTTCCAATGCCTATCTCTTTGCAAAAGAGAGATATCGGCAAGGAAAAGCTGTATTGTACCTTTGCATTTTTCTCCCAAACGAAGGACACTAGAATGAAAATTTTAAAGCCTCCTGTTAGTGCTTCATCTACACGTTATAGCCCTGAATTTTCCAATGCCTATCTCTTTGCAAAAGAGAGATATTGGCAAGGAAAAGCTGTATTGTACCTTTGCATTTTTCTCCCAAACGAAGGACACTAGAATGAAAATTTTAAAGCCTCCTGTTAGTGCTTCATCTACACGTTATAGCCCTGAATTTTCCAATGCCTATCTCTTTGCAAAAGAGAGATATTGGCAAGGAAAAGCTGTATTGTACCTTTGCATTTTTCTCCCAAACGAAGGACACTAGAATGAAAATTTTAAAGCCTCCTGTTAGTGCTTCATCTGCACGTTATAGCCCTGAATTTTCCAATGCCTATCTCTTTGCAAAAGAGATATATTGGCAAGGAAAAACTGTATTGTACCTTTGCATTTTTCTCCTAAACGAAAGACACTAGAATGAAAATTTTAAAGCCTCCTGTTAGTGCTTCATCTACACGTTATAGCCCTGAATTTTCCAATGCCTAGCTCTTTGCAAAAGAGAGATATTGGCAAGGAAAAGCTGTATTGTACCTTTGCATTTTTCTCCCAAACGAAAGACACTAGAATGAAAATTTTAAAGCCTACTGTTAATGCTTCATCTACACGTTATAGCCCTGAATTTTCCAATGCCTAGCTCTTTGCAAAAGAGAGATATCGGCAAGGAAAAGCTGTATTGTACCTTTGCATTTTTCTCCCAAACGAAAGACACTAGAATGAAAATTTTAAAGCCTCCTGTTAGTGCTTCATCTACACGTTATAGCCCTGAATTTTCCAATGCCTATCTCTTTGCAAAAGAGAGATATCGGCAAGGAAAAGCTGTATTGTACCTTTGCATTTTTCTCCCAAACGAAGGACTCTAGAATGAAAATTAAAAGCCTCCTGTTAGTGCTTCATCTACACGGTATAGCCCTGAATTTTCCAATGCCTAGCTCTTTGCAAAAGAGAGATATTGGCAAGGAAAAGCTGTATTGTACCTTTGCATTTTTCTCCCAAACGAAGGACACTAGAATGAAAATTTTAAAGCCTCCTGTTAGTGCTTCACCTGCACGTTATATCCCTGAATTTTCCAATGCCTATCTCTTTGCAAAAGAGATATATTGGCAAGGAAAAACTGTATTGTACCTTTGCATTTTTCTCCTAAACGAAAGACACTAGAAAGAAAATTTTAAAGCCTCCTGTTAGTGCTTCATCTACACGTTATAGCCCTTAATTTTCCAATGCCTAGCTCTTTGCAAAAGAGAGATATTGGCAAGGAAAAGCTGTATTGTACCTTTGCATTTTTCTCCCAAACGAAAGACACTAGAATGAAAATTTTAAAGCCTACTGTTAATGCTTCATCTACACGTTATAGCCCTGAATTTTCCAATGCCTAGCTCTTTGCAAAAGAGAGATATCGGCAAGGAAAAGCTGTATTGTACCTTTGCATTTTTCTCCCAAACGAAGGACACTAGAATGAAAATTTAAAAGCCTCCTGTTAGTGCTTCATCTACACGTTATAGCCCTGAATTTTCCAATGCCTATCTCTTTGCAAAAGAGAGATATCGGCAAGGAAAAGCTGTATTGTACCTTTGCATTTTTCTCCCAAACGAAGGACACTAGAATGAAAATTTTAAAGCCTCCTGTTATTGCTTCATCTACACGTTATAGCCCTGAATTTTCAAAATGCCTATCTCTTTGCAAAAGAGAGATATCGGCAAGGAAAAGCTGTATTGTACCTTTGCATTTTTCTCCCAAACGAAAGACACTAGAATGAAAATTTTAAAGCCTCCTGTTAGTGCTTCATCTACACGTTATAGCCTTGAATTTTACAATGCCTATCTCTTTGCAAAAGAGAGATATCGGCAAGGAAAAGCTGTATTGTACCTTTGCATTTTTCTCCCAAACGAAGGACACTAGAATGAAAATTTTAAAGCCTCCTGTTAGTGCTTCATCTACACGTTATAGCCCTGAATTTTCCAATGCCTATCTCTTTGCAAAAGAGAGATATCGGCAAGGAAAAGCTGTATTGTACCTTTGCATTTTTCTCCCAAACGAAAGACACTAGAATGAAAATTTTAAAGCCTCCTGTTAGTGCTTCATCTACACGTTATAGCCCTGAATTTTCCAATGCCTATCTCTTTGCAAAAGAGAGATATCGGCAAGGAAAAGCTGTATTGTACCTTTGCATTTTTCTCCCAAACGAAGGACACTAGAATGAAAATTTAAAAGCCTCCTGTTAGTGCTTCATCTACACGTTATAGCCCTGAATTTTCCAATGCCTAGCTCTTTGCAAAAGAGAGATATTGGCAAGGAAAAGCTGTATTGTACCTTTGCATTTTTCTCTCAAACGATAGACACTAGAATGAAAATTTTAAAGCCTCCTGTTAGTGCTTCATCTACACGTTATAGCCCTGCATTTTCCAATGCCTATCTCTTTGCAAAAGAGAGATATCGGCAAGGAAAAGCAGCATTGTACTTTTGCATTTTTCTCCCAAACGAAAGACACTAGAATGAAAATTTTAAAGCCTCCTGTTAGTGCTTCATCTACACGTTATAACCCTGAATTTTCCAATGCCTATCTCTTTGCAAAAGAGAGATATCGGCAAGGAAAAGCTGTATTGTACCTTTGCATTTTTCTCCCAAACGAAGGACACTAGATTGAAAATTTTAAAGCCTCCTATTAGTGCTTCATCTACACGTTATAGCCCTGAATTTTCCAATGCCTATCTCTTTGCAAAAGAGAGATATCGGCAAGGAAAAGCTGTATTGTACCTTTGCATTTTTCTCCCAAACGAAGGACACTAGAATGAAAATGTTAAAGCCTCCTGTTAGTGCTTCATCTACACGTTATAGCCCTGAATTTTCCAATGCCTATCTCTTTGCAAAAGAGAGATATCGGCAAGGAAAAGCTGTATTGTACCTTTGCATTTTTCTCCCAAACGAAAGACACTAGAATGAAAATTTTAAAGCCTCCTGTTAGTGCTTCATCTACACGTTATAGCCCTGAATTTTCCAATGCCTATCTCTTTGCAAAAGAGAGATATCGGTAAGGAAAAGCTGTATTGTACCTTTGCATTTTTCTCCCAAACGAAGGACACTAGAATGAAAATTTAAAAGCCTCCTGTTAGTGCTTCATCTTCACGGTATAGCCCTGAATTTTCCAATGCCTAGCTCTTTGCAAAAGAGAGATATTGGCAAGGAAAAGCTGTATTGTACCTTTGCATTTTTCTCCCAAACGAAGGACACTAGAATGAAAATTTTAAAGCCTCCTGTTAGTGCTTCATCTGCACGTTATAGCCCTGAATTTTCCAATGCCTATCTCTTTGCAAAAGAGATATATTGGCAAGGAAAAACTGTATTGTACCTTTGCATTTTTCTCCCAAACGAAAGACACTAGAATGAAAATTTTAAAGCCTCCTGTTAGTGCTTCATCTACACGTTATAGCCCTGAATTTTCCAATGCCTATCTCTTTGCAAAAGAGAGATATCGGCAAGGAAAAGCTGTATTGTACCTTTGCATTTTTCTCCCAAACGAAGGACACTAGAATGAAAATTTTAAAGCCTCCTGTTAGTGCTTCATCTACACGTTATAGCCCTGAATTTTCCAATGCCTATCTCTTTGCAAAAGAGAGATATCGGCAAGGAAAAGCTGTATTGTACCTTTGCATTTTTCTCCCAAACGAAAAACACTAGAATGAAAATTTTAAAGCCTCCTGTTAGGGCTTCATCTACACGTTATAGCCCTGAATTTTCCAATGCCTATCTCTTTGCAAAAGAGAGATATCGGCAAGGAAAAGCTGTATTGTACCTTTGCATTTTTCTCCCAAACGAAGGACACTAGAATGAAAAATTAAAAGCCTCCTGTTAGTGCTTCATCTACACGGTATAGCCCTGAATTTTCCAATGCCTAGCTCTTTGCAAAAGAGAGATATTGGCAAGGAGAAGCTGTATTGTACCTTTGCATTTTTCTCCCAAACGAAGGACACTAGAATGAAAATTTTAAAGCCTCCTGTTAGTGCTTCATCTGCACGTTATAGCCCTGAATTTTCCAATGCCTATCTCTTTGCAAAAGAGAGATATCGGCAAGGAAAAGCTGTATTGTACCTTTGCATTTTTCTCCTAAACGAAAGACACTAGAATGAAAATTTTAAAGCCTCCTGTTAGTGCTTCATCTACACGTTATAGCCCTGAATTTTCCAATGCCTAGCTCTTTGCAAAAGAGAGATATTGGCAAGTAAAAGCTGTATTGTACCTTTGCATTTTTCTCCCAAACGAAAGACACTAGAATGAAAATTTTAAAGCCTACTGTTAATGCTTCATCTACACGTTATAGCCCTGAATTTTCCAATGCCTAGCTCTTTGCAAAAGAGAGATATCGGCAAGGAAAAGCTGTATTGTACCTTTGCATTTTTCTCCCAAACGAAAGACACTAGAATGAAAATTTTAAAGCCTCCTGTTAGTGCTTCATCTACACGTTATAGCCCTGAATTTTCCAATGCCTATCTCTTTGCAAAAGAGAGATATCGGCAAGGAAAAGCTGTATTGTACCTTTGCATTTTTCTCCCAAACGAAGGACACTAGAATGAAAATTTTAAAGCCTCCTATTAGTGCTTCATCTACACGTTATAGCCCTGAATTTTCCAATGCCTATCTCTTTGCAAAAGAGAGATATCGGCAAGGAAAAGCTGTATTGTACCTTTGCATTTTTCTCCCAAACGAAGGACTCTAGAATGAAAATTAAAAGCCTCCTGTTAGTGCTTCATCTACACGTTATAGCCCTGAATTTTCCAATGCCTAGCTCTTTGCAAAAGAGAGATATTGGCAAGGAAAAGCTGTATTGTACCTTTGCATTTTTCTCCCAAACGAAGGACACTAGAATGAAAATTTTAAAGCCTCCTGTTAGTGCTTCACCTGCACGTTATAGCCCTGAATTTTCCAATGCCTATCTCTTTGCAAAAGAGATATATTGGCAAGGAAAAACTGTATTGTACCTTTGCATTTTTCTCCTAAACGAAAGACACTAGAAAGAAAATTTTAAAGCCTCCTGTTAGTGCTTCATCTACACGTTATAGCCCTTAATTTTCCAATGCCTAGCTCTTTGCAAAAGAGAGATATTGGCAAGGAAAAGCTGTATTGTACCTTTGCATTTTTCTCCCAAACGAAAGACACTAGAATGAAAATTTTAAAGCCTACTGTTAATGCTTCATCTACACGTTATAGCCCTGAATTTTCCAATGCCTAGCTCTTTGCAAAAGAGAGATATCGGCAAGGAAAAGCTGTATTGTACCTTTGCATTTTTCTCCCAAACGAAAGACACTAGAATGAAAATTTTAAAGCCTCCTGTTAGTGCTTCATCTACACGTTATAGCCCTGAATTTTCCAATGCCTATCTCTTTGCAAAAGAGAGATATCGGCAAGGAAAAGCTGTATTGTACCTTTGCATTTTTCTCCCAAACGAAGGACTCTAGAATGAAAATTAAAAGCCTCCTGTTAGTGCTTCATCTACACGGTATAGCCCTGAATTTTCCAATGCCTAGCTCTTTGCAAAAGAGAGATATTGGCAAGGAAAAGCTGTATTGTACCTTTGCATTTTTCTCCCAAACGAAGGACACTAGAATGAAAATTTTAAAGCCTCCTGTTAGTGCTTCACCTGCACGTTATAGCCCTGAATTTTCCAATGCCTATCTCTTTGCAAAAGAGATATATTGGCAAGGAAAAACTGTATTGTACCTTTGCATTTTTCTCCTAAACGAAAGACACTAGAAAGAAAATTTTAAAGCCTCCTGTTAGTGCTTCATCTACACGTTATAGCCCTTAATTTTCCAATGCCTAGCTCTTTGCAAAAGAGAGATATTGGCAAGGAAAAGCTGTATTGTACCTTTGCATTTTTCTCCCAAACGAAAGACACTAGAATGAAAATTTTAAAGCCTACTGTTAATGCTTCATCTACACGTTATAGCCCTGAATTTTCCAATGCCTAGCTCTTTGCAAAAGAGAGATATCGGCAAGGAAAAGCTGTATTGTACCTTTGCATTTTTCTCCCAAACGAAAGACACTAGAATGAAAATTTTAAAGCCTCCTGTTAGTGCTTCATCTACACGTTATAGCCCTGAATTTTCCAATGCCTATCTCTTTGCAAAAGAGAGATATCGGCAAGGAAAAGCTGTATTGTACCTTTGCATTTTTCTCCCAAACGAAGGACACTAGAATTAAAATTTTAAAGCCTCCTATTAGTGCTTCATCTACACGTTATAGCCCTGAATTTTCCAATGCCTATCTCTTTGCAAAAGAGAGATATCGGCAAGGAAAAGCTGTATTGTACCTTTGCATTTTTCTCCCAAACGAAGGACTCTAGAATTAAAATTTTAAAGCCTTCTGTTAGTGCTTCATCTACACGTTATAGCCCTGAATTTTCCAATGCCTATCTCTTTGCAAAAGAGAGATATCGGCAAGGAAAAGCTGTATTGTACCTTTGCATTTTTCTCCCAAACGAAGGACACTAGAATGAAAATTTTAAAGCCTCCTATTAGTGCTTCATCTACACGTTATAGCCCTTAATTTTCCAATGCCTATCTCTTTGCAAAAGAGAGATATCGGCAAGGAAAAGCTGTATTGTACCTTTGCAGTTTTCTCCCAAACGAAGGACACTAGAATGAAAATTTTAAAGCCTCCTGTTAGTGCTTCATCTACACGTTATAGCCCTGAATTTTCCAATGCCTATCTCTTTGCAAAAGAGAGATATCGGCAAGGAAAAGCTGTATTGTACCTTTGCATTTTTCTCCCAAACGAAGGACACTAGAATGAAAATTTTAAAGCCTCCTATTAGTGCTTCATCTACACGTTATAGCCCTGAATTTTCCAATGCCTATCTCTTTGCAAAAGAGAGATATCGGCATGGAAAAGCTGTATTGTACCTTTGCATTTTTCTCCCAAACGAAGGACACTAGAATGAAAATTTAAAAGCCTCCTGTTAGTGCTTCATCTACACGGTATAGCCCTGAATTTTCCAATGCCTAGCTCTTTGCAAAAGAGAAATATAGGCAAGGAAAAGCTGTATTGTACCTTTGCATTTTTTTCCCAAACGAAAGACACTAGAATGAAAATTTTAAAGCCTCCTGTTAGTGCTTCATCTACACGTTATAGCCCTGCATTTTCCAATGCCTATCTCTTTGCAAAAGAGAGATATCGGCAAGGAAAAGCAGCATTGTACTTTTGCATTTTTCTCCCAAACGAAAGACACTAGAATGAAAATTTTAAAGCCTCCTGTTAGTGCTTCATCTACACGTTATAGCCCTGAATTTTCCAATGCCTAGCTCTTTGCAAAAGGGAGATATTGGCAAGGAAAAGCTGTATTGTACCTTTGCATTTTTCTCCCAAACGAAGGACACTAGATTGAAAATTTTAAAGCCTCCTATTAGTGCTTCATCTACACGTTATAGCCCTGAATTTTCCAATGCCTATCTCTTTGCAAAAGAGAGATATCGGCAAGGAAAAGCTGTATTGTACCTTTGCATTTTTCTCCCAAACGAAGAACACTAGAATGAAAATTTTAAAGCCTCCTGTTATTGCTTCATCTACACGTTATAGCCCTGAATTTTCCAATGCCTATCTCTTTGCAAAAGAGAGATATCGGCAAGGAAAAGCTGTATTGTACCTTTGCATTTTTCTCCCAAACGAAGGACACTAGAATGAAAATTTTAAAGCCTCCTGTTAGTGCTTCATCTACACGTTATAGCCCTGAATTTTCCAATGCCTATCTCTTTGCAAAAGAGAGATATCGGCAAGGAAAAGCTGTATTGTACCTTTGCATTTTTCTCCCAAACGAAAGACACTAGAATGAAAATTTTAAAGCCTCCTGTTAGTGCTTCATCTACACGTTATAGCCCTGAATTTTCCAATGCCTATCTCTTTGCAAAAGAGAGATATCGGCAAGGAAAAGCTGTATTGTACCTTTGCATTTTTCTCCCAAACGAAGGACACTAGAATGAAAATTTAAAAGCCTCCTGTTAGTGCTTCATCTACACGGTATAGCCCTGAATTTTCCAATGCCTAGCTCTTTGGAAAAGAGAGATATTGGCAAGGAAAAGCTGTATTGTACCTTTGCATTTTTCTCTCAAACGAAAGACACTAGAATGAAAATTTTAAAGCCTCCTGTTAGTGCTTCATCTACACGTTATAGCCCTGCATTTTCCAATGCCTATCTCTTTGCAAAAGAGAGATATCGGCAAGGAAAAGCAGCATTGTACTTTTGCATTTTTCTCCCAAACGAAAGACACTAGAATGAAAATTTTAAAGCCTCCTGTTAGTGCTTCATCTACACGTTATAGCCCTGAATTTTCCAATGCCTATCTCTTTGCAAAAGAGAGATATCGGCAAGGAAAAGCTGTATTGTACCTTTGCATTTTTCTCCCAAACGAAGGACACTAGAATGAAAATTTTAAAGCCTCCTATTAGTGCTTCATCTACACGTTATAGCCCTGAATTTTCCAATGCCTATCTCTTTGCAAAAGAGAGATATTGGCAAGGATAAGCTGTATTGTACCTTTGCATTTTTCTCCCAAACGAAAGACACTAGAATGAAAATTTTAAAGCCTCCTGTTAGTGCTTCATCTACACGTTATAGCCCTGAATTTTCCAATGCCTATCTCTTTGCAAAAGAGAGATATCGGCAAGGAAAAGCTGTATTGTACCTTTGCATTTTTCTCCCAAACGAAGGACACTAGAATGAAAATTTAAAAGCCTCCTGTTAGTGCTTCATCTTCACGTTATAGCCCTGAATTTTCCAATGCCTAGCTCTTTGCAAAAGAGAGATATTGGCAAGGAAAAGCTGTATTGTACCTTTGCATTTTTCTCCCAAACGAAGGACACTAGAATGAAAATTTTAAAGCCTCCTGTTAGTGCTTCATCTGCACGTTATAGCCCTGAATTTTCCAATGCCTATCTCTTTGCAAAAGAGATATATTGGCAAGGAAAAACTGTATTGTACCTTTGCATTTTTCTCCCAAACGAAAGACACTAGAATGAAAATTTTAAAGCCTCCTGTTAGTGCTTCATCTACACGTTATAGCCCTGAATTTTCCAATGCCTATCTCTTTGCAAAAGAGAGATATCGGCAAGGAAAAGCTGTATTGTACCTTTGCATTTTTCTCCCAAACGAAGGACACTAGAATGAAAATTTTAAAGCCTCCTGTTAGTGCTTCATCTACACGTTATAGCCCTGAATTTTCCAATGCCTATCTCTTTGCAAAAGAGAGATATCGGCAAGGAAAAGCTGTATTGTACCTTTGCATTTTTCTCCCAAACGAAAGACACTAGAATGAAAATTTTAAAGCCTCCTGTTAGGGCTTCATCTACACGTTATAGCCCTGAATTTTCCAATGCCTATCTCTTTGCAAAAGAGAGATATCGGCAAGGAAAAGCTGTATTGTACCTTTGCATTTTTCTCCCAAACGAAGGACACTAGAATGAAAAATTAAAAGCCTCCTGTTAGTGCTTCATCTACACGGTATAGCCCTGAATTTTCCAATGCCTAGCTCTTTGCAAAAGAGAGATATTGGCAAGGAAAAGCTGTATTGTACCTTTGCATTTTTCTCCCAAACGAAGGACACTAGAATTAAAATTTTAAAGCCTCCTGTTAGTGCTTCATCTGCACGTTATAGCCCTGAATTTTCCAATGCCTATCTCTTTGCAAAAGAGATATATTGGCAAGGAAAAACTGTATTGTACCTTTGCATTTTTCTCCTAAACGAAAGACACTAGAATGAAAATTTTAAAGCCTCCTGTTAGTGCTTCATCTACACGTTATAGCCCTGAATTTTCCAATGCCTAGCTCTTTGCAAAAGAGAGATATTGGCAAGGAAAAGCTGTATTGTACCTTTGCATTTTTCTCCCAAACGAAAGACACTAGAATGAAAATTTTAAAGCCTACTGTTAATGCTTCATCTACACGTTATAGCCCTGAATTTTCAAATGCCTAGCTCTTTGCAAAAGAGAGATATCGGCAAGGAAAAGCTGTATTGTACCTTTGCATTTTTCTCCCAAACGAAAGACACTAGAATGAAAATTTTAAAGCCTCCTGTTAGTGCTTCATCTACACGTTATAGCCCTGAATTTTCCAATGCCTATCTCTTTGCAAAAGGGAGATATCGGCAAGGAAAAGCTGTATTGTACCTTTGCATTTTTCTCCCAAACGAAGGACACTAGAATGAAAATTTTAAAGCCTCCTATTAGTGCTTCATCTACACGTTATAGCCCTGAATTTTCCAATGCCTATCTCTTTGCAAAAGAGAGATATCGGCAAGGAAAAGCTGTATTGTACCTTTGCATTTTTCTCCCAAACGAAGGACACTAGAATGAAAATTTTAAAGCCTCCTGTTAGTGCTTCATCTGCACGTTATAGCCCTGAATTTTCCAATGCCTATCTCTTTGCAAAAGAGATATATTGGCAAGGAAAAACTGTATTGTACCTTTGCATTTTTCTCCTAAACGAAAGACACTAGAATGAAAATTTTAAAGCCTCCTGTTAGTGCTTCATCTACACGTTATAGCCCTGAATTTTCCAATGCCTAGCTCTTTGCAAAAGAGAGATATTGGCAAGGAAAAGCTGTATTGTACCTTTGCAGTTTTCTCCCAAACGAAAGACACTAGAATGAAAATTTTAAAGCCTACTGTTAATGCTTCATCTACACGTTATAGCCCTGAATTTTCCAATGCCTAGCTCTTTGCAAAAGAGAGATATCGGCAAGGAAAAGCTGTATTGTACCTTTGCATTTTTCTCCCAAACGAAAGACACTAGAATGAAAATTTTAAAGCCTCCTGTTAGTGCTTCATCTACACGTTATAGCCCTGAATTTTCCAATGCCTATCTCTTTGCAAAAGAGAGATATCGGCAAGGAAAAGCTGTATTGTACCTTTGCATTTTTCTCCCAAACGAAGGACACTAGAATGAAAATTTTAAAGCCTCCTATTAGTGCTTCATCTACACGTCATAGCCCTGAATTTTCCAATGCCTATCTCTTTGCAAAAGAGAGATATCGGCAAGGAAAAGCTGTATTGTACCTTTGCATTTTTCTCCCAAACGAAGGACTCTAGAATTAAAAATTTAAAGCCTCCTGTTAGTGCTTCATCTACACGTTATAGCCCTGAATTTTCCAATGCCTATCTCTTTGCAAAAGAGAGATATCGGCAAGGAAAAGCTGTATTGTACTTTTGCATTTTTCTCCCAAACGAAAGACACTAGAATGAAAATTTTAAAGCCTCCTGTTAGTGCTTCATCTACACGTTATAGCCCTGAATTTTCCAATGCCTATCTCTTTGCAAAAGAGAGATATTGGCAAGGAAAAGCTGTATTGTACCTTTGCATTTTTCTCCCAAACGAAGGAAACTAGAATGAAAATTTTAAAGCCTCCTGTTAGTGCTTCATCTACACGTTATAGCCCTGAATTTTCCAATGCCTATCTCTTTGCAAAAGAGAGATATCGGCAAGGAAAAACTGTATTGTACCTTTGCATTTTTCTCCCAAACGAAAGACACTAGAATGAAAATTTTAAAGCCTACTGTTAGTGCTTCATCTACACGTTATAGCCCTGAATTTTCCAATGCCTAGCTCTTTGCAAAAGAGAGATATCGGCAAGGAAAAGCTGTATTGTACCTTTGCATTTTTCTCCCAAACGAAAGACACTAGAATGAAAATTTTAAAGCCTCCTGTTAGTGCTTCATCTACACGTTATAGCCCTGAATTTTCCAATGCCTATCTCTTTGCAAAAGAGAGATATCGGCAAGGAAAAGCTGTATTGTACCTTTGCATTTTTCTCCCAAACGAAGGACACTAGAATGAAAATTTAAAAGCCTCCTGTTAGTGCTTCATCTACACGGTATAGCCCTGAATTTTCCAATGCCTAGCTCTTTGCAAAAGAGAGATATTGGCAAGGAAAAGCTGTATTGTACCTTTGCATTTTTCTCCCAAACGAAGGACACTAGAATGAAAATTTTAAAGCCTCCTGTTAGTGCTTCATCTACACGTTATAGCCCTGAATTTTCCAATGCCTAGCTCTTTGCAAAAGAGAGATATCGGCAAGGAAAAGCTGTATTGTACCTTTGCATTTTTCTCCCAAACGAAAGACACTAGAATGAAAATTTTAAAGCCTCCTGTTAGTGCTTCATCTACACGTTATAGCCCTGCATTTTCCAATGCCTATCTCTTTGCAAAAGAGAGATATCGGCAAGGAAAAGCTGTATTGTACCTTTGCATTTTTCTCCCAAACGAAAGACACTAGAATGAAAATTTTAAAGCCTCCTGTTAGTGCTTCATTTACACGTTATAGCCCTGCATTTTCCAATGCCTATCTCTTTGCAAAAGAGAGATATCGGCAAGGAAAAGCTGCATTGTACTTTTGCATTTTTCTCCCAAACGAAAGACACTAGAATGAAAATTTTAAAGCCTCCTGTTAGTGCTTCATCTACACGTTATAGCCCTGAATTTTCCAATTCCTAGCTCTTTGCAAAAGAGAGATATTGGCAAGGAAAAGCTGTATTGTACCTTTGCATTTTTCTCCCAAACGAAAGACACTAGAATGAAAATTTTAAAGCCTCCTGTTAGTGCTTCATCTACACGTTATAGCCCTGAATTTTCCAATGCCTATCTCTTTGCCAAAGAGAGATATCGGCAAGGAAAAACTGTATTGTACCTTTGCATTTTTCTCCCAAACGAAAGACACTAGAATGAAAATTTTAAAGCCTCCTGTTAGTGCTTCATCTACACGTTATAGCCCTGAATTTTCCAATGCCTATCTCTTTGCAAAAGAGAGATATCGGCAAGGAAAAGCTGTATTGTACCTTTGCATTTTTCTCCCAAACGAAGGACACTAGAATGAAAATTTAAAAGCCTCCTGTTAGTGCTTCATCTACACGGTATAGCCCTGAATTTTCCAATGCCTAGCTCTTTGCAAAAGAGAGATATTGGCAAGGAAAAGCTGTATTGTACCTTTGCATTTTTCTCCCAAACGAAGGAAACTAGAATGAAAATTTTAAAGCCTCCTGTTAGTGCTTCATCGACACGTTATAGCCCTGAATTTTCCAATGCCTATCTCTTTGCAAAAGAGAGATATCGGCAAGGAAAAACTGTATTGTACCTTTGCATTTTTCTCCCAAACGAAAGACACTAGAATGAAAATTTTAAAGCCTACTGTTAGTGCTTCATCTACACGTTATAGCCCTGAATTTTCCAATGCCTAGCTCTTTGCAAAAGAGAGATATCGGCAAGGAAAAGCTGTATTGTACCTTTGCATTTTTCTCCCAAACGAAAGACACTAGAATGAAAATTTTAAAGCCTCCTGTTAGTGCTTCATCTACACGTTATAGCCCTGAATTTTCCAATGCCTATCTCTTTGCAAAAGAGAGATATCGGCAAGGAAAAGCTGTATTGTACCTTTGCATTTTTCTCCCAAACGAAGGACACTAGAATGAAAATTTAAAAGCCTCCTGTTAGTGCTTCATCTACACGGTATAGCCCTGAATTTTCCAATGCCTAGCTCTTTGCAAAAGAGAGATATTGGCAAGGAAAAGCTGTATTGTACCTTTGCATTTTTCTCCCAAACGAAGGACACTAGAATGAAAATTTTAAAGCCTCCTGTTAGTGCTTCATCTACACGTTATAGCCCTGAATTTTCCAATGCCTAGCTCTTTGCAAAAGAGAGATATCGGCAAGGAAAAGCTGTATTGTACCTTTGCATTTTTCTCCCAAACGAAAGACACTAGAATGAAAATTTTAAAGCCTCCTGTTAGTGCTTCATCTACACGTTATAGCCCTGCATTTTCCAATGCCTATCTCTTTGCAAAAGAGAGATATTGGCAAGGAAAAGCTGTATTGTACCTTTGCATTTTTCTCCCAAACGAAAGACACTAGAATGAAAATTTGAAAGCCTCCTGTTAGTGCTTCATCTACACGTTATAGCTCTGAATTTTCCAATGCCTAGCTCTTTGCAAAAGAGAGATATCGGCAAGGAAAAGCTGTATTGTACCTTTGCATTTTTCTCCCAAACGAAAGACACTAGAATGAAAATTTTAAAGCCTCCTGTTAGTGCTTCATCTACACGTTATAGCCCTGAATTTTCCAATGCCTATCTCTTTGCAAAAGAGAGATATCGGCAAGGAAAAGCTGTATTGTACCTTTGCATTTTTCTCCCAAACGAAGGACACTAGAATGAAAATTTTAAAGCCTCCTATTAGTGCTTCATCTACACGTCATAGCCCTGAATTTTCCAATGCCTATCTCTTTGCAAAAGAGAGATATCGGCAAGGAAAAGCTGTATTGTACCTTTGCATTTTTCTCCCAAACGAAGGACTCTAGAATTAAAATTTTAAAGCCTCCTGTTAGTGCTTCATCTACACGTTATAGCCCTGAATTTTCCAATGCCTATCTCTTTGCAAAAGAGAGATATCGGCAAGGAAAAGCTGTATTGTACCTTTGCATTTTTCTCCCAAACGAAAGACACTAGAATGAAAATTTTAAAGCCTCCTGTTAGTGCTTCATCTACACGTTATAGCCCTGAATTTTCCAATGCCTATCTCTTTGCAAAAGAGAGATATCGGCAAGGAAATGCTGTATTGTACCTTTGCATTTTTCTCCCAAACGAAAGACACTAGAATGAAAATTTTAAAGCCTCCTGTTAGTGCTTCATCTACACGTTATAGCCCTGCATTTTCCAATGCCTATCTCTTTGCAAAAGAGAGATATCGGCAAGGAAAAGCTGTATTGTACTTTTGCATTTTTCTCCCAAACGAAAGACACTAGAATGAAAATTTTAAAGCCTCCTGTTAGTGCTTCATCTACACGTAATAGCCCTGAATTTTCCAATGCCTATCTCTTTACAAAAGAGAGATATCGGCAAGGAAATGCTGTATTGTACCTTTGCATTTTTCTCCCAAACGAAAGACACTAGAATGAAAATTTTAAAGCCTCCTGTTAGTGCTTCATTTACACGTTATAGCCCTGCATTTTCCAATGCCTATCTCTTTGCAAAAGAGAGATATCGGCAAGGAAAAGCTGCATTGTACTTTTGCATTTTTCTCCCAAACGAAAGACACTAGAATGAAAATTTTAAAGCCTCCTGTTAGTGCTTCATCTACACGTTATAGCCCTGAATTTTCCAATTCCTAGCTCTTTGCAAAAGAGAGATATTGGCAAGGAAAAGCTGTATTGTACCTTTGCATTTTTCTCCCAAACGAAAGACACTAGAATGAAAATTTTAAAGCCTCCTGTTAGTGCTTCATCTACACGTTATAGCCCTGAATTTTCCAATGCCTATCTCTTTGCCAAAGAGAGATATCGGCAAGGAAAAACTGTATTGTACCTTTGCATTTTTCTCCCAAACGAAAGACACTAGAATGAAAATTTTAAAGCCTCCTGTTAGTGCTTCATCTACACGTTATAGCCCTGAATTTTCCAATGCCTATCTCTTTGCAAAAGAGAGATATCGGCAAGGAAAAGCTGTATTGTACCTTTGCATTTTTCTCCCAAACGAAGGACACTAGAATGAAAATTTAAAAGCCTCCTGTTAGTGCTTCATCTACACGGTATAGCCCTGAATTTTCCAATGCCTAGCTCTTTGCAAAAGAGAGATATTGGCAAGGAAAAGCTGTATTGTACCTTTGCATTTTTCTCCCAAACAAAGGAAACTAGAATGAAAATTTTAAAGCCTCCTGTTAGTGCTTCATCTACACGTTATAGCCCTGCATTTTCCAATGCCTATCTCTTTGCAAAAGAGAGATATCGGCAAGGAAAAACTGTATTGTACCTTTGCATTTTTCTCCCAAACGAAAGACACTAGAATGAAAATTTTAAAGCCTACTGTTAGTGCTTCATCTACACGTTATAGCCCTGAATTTTCCAATGCCTAGCTCTTTGCAAAAGAGAGATATCGGCAAGGAAAAGCTGTATTGTACCTTTGCATTTTTCTCCCAAACGAAAGACACTAGAATGAAAATTTTAACGCCTCCTGTTAGTGCTTCATCTACACGTTATAGCCCTGAATTTTCCAATGCCTATCTCTTTGCAAAAGAGAGATATCGGCAAGGAAAAGCTGTATTGTACCTTTGCATTTTTCTCCCAAACGAAGGACACTAGAATGAAAATTTAAAAGCCTCCTGTTAGTGCTTCATCTACACGGTATAGCCCTGAATTTTCCAATGCCTAGCTCTTTGCAAAAGAGAGATATTGGCAAGGAAAAGCTGTATTGTACCTTTGCATTTTTCTCCCAAACGAAGGACACTAGAATGAAAATTTTAAAGCCTCCTGTTAGTGCTTCATCTACACGTTATAGCCCTGAATTTTCCAATGCCTAGCTCTTTGCAAAAGAGAGATATCGGCAAGGAAAAGCTGTATTGTACCTTTGCATTTTTCTCCCAAACGAAAGACACTAGAATGAAAATTTTAAAGCCTCCTGTTAGTGCTTCATCTACACGTTATAGCCCTGCATTTTCCAATGCCTATCTCTTTGCAAAAGAGAGATATCGGCAAGGAAAAGCTGTATTGTACCTTTGCATTTTTCTCCCAAACGAAAGACACTAGAATGAAAATTTTAAAGCCTCCTGTTAGTGCTTCATTTACACGTTATAGCCCTGCATTTTCCAATGCCTATCTCTTTGCAAAAGAGAGATATCGGCAAGGAAAAGCTGCATTGTACTTTTGCATTTTTCTCCCAAACGAAAGACACTAGAATGAAAATTTTAAAGCCTCCTGTTAGTGCTTCATCTACACGTTATAGCCCTGAATTTTCCAATTCCTAGCTCTTTGCAAAAGAGAGATATTGGCAAGGAAAAGCTGTATTGTACCTTTGCATTTTTCTCCCAAACGAAAGACACTAGAATGAAAATTTTAAAGCCTCCTGTTAGTGCTTCATCTACACGTTATAGCCCTGAATTTTCCAATGCCTATCTCTTTGCCAAAGAGAGATATCGGCAAGGAAAAACTGTATTGTACCTTTGCATTTTTCTCCCAAACGAAAGACACTAGAATGAAAATTTTAAAGCCTCCTGTTAGTGCTTCATCTACACGTTATAGCCCTGAATTTTCCAATGCCTATCTCTTTGCAAAAGAGAGATATCGGCAAGGAAAAGCTGTATTGTACCTTTGCATTTTTCTCCCAAACGAAGGACACTAGAATGAAAATTTAAAAGCCTCCTGTTAGTGCTTCATCTACACGGTATAGCCCTGAATTTTCCAATGCCTAGCTCTTTGCAAAAGAGAGATATTGGCAAGGAAAAGCTGTATTGTACCTTTGCATTTTTCTCCCAAACGAAGGAAACTAGAATGAAAATTTTAAAGCCTCCTGTTAGTGCTTCATCGACACGTTATAGCCCTGAATTTTCCAATGCCTATCTCTTTGCAAAAGAGAGATATCGGCAAGGAAAAACTGTATTGTACCTTTGCATTTTTCTCCCAAACGAAAGACACTAGAATGAAAATTTTAAAGCCTACTGTTAGTGCTTCATCTACACGTTATAGCCCTGAATTTTCCAATGCCTAGCTCTTTGCAAAAGAGAGATATCGGCAAGGAAAAGCTGTATTGTACCTTTGCATTTTTCTCCCAAACGAAAGACACTAGAATGAAAATTTTAAAGCCTCCTGTTAGTGCTTCATCTACACGTTATAGCCCTGAATTTTCCAATGCCTATCTCTTTGCAAAAGAGAGATATCGGCAAGGAAAAGCTGTATTGTACCTTTGCATTTTTCTCCCAAACGAAGGACACTAGAATGAAAATTTAAAAGCCTCCTGTTAGTGCTTCATCTACACGGTATAGCCCTGAATTTTCCAATGCCTAGCTCTTTGCAAAAGAGAGATATTGGCAAGGAAAAGCTGTATTGTACCTTTGCATTTTTCTCCCAAACGAAGGACACTAGAATGAAAATTTTAAAGCCTCCTGTTAGTGCTTCATCTACACGTTATAGCCCTGAATTTTCCAATGCCTAGCTCTTTGCAAAAGAGAGATATCGGCAAGGAAAAGCTGTATTGTACCTTTGCATTTTTCTCCCAAACGAAAGACACTAGAATGAAAATTTTAAAGCCTCCTGTTAGTGCTTCATCTACACGTTATAGCCCTGCATTTTCCAATGCCTATCTCTTTGCAAAAGAGAGATATTGGCAAGGAAAAGCTGTATTGTACCTTTGCATTTTTCTCCCAAACGAAAGACACTAGAATGAAAATTTTAAAGCCTCCTGTTAGTGCTTCATCTACACGTTATAGCTCTGAATTTTCCAATGCCTAGCTCTTTGCAAAAGAGAGATATCGGCAAAGAAAAGCTGTATTGTACCTTTGCATTTTTCTCCCAAACGAAAGACACTAGAATGAAAATTTTAAAGCCTCCTGTTAGTGCTTCATCTACACGTTATAGCCCTGAATTTTCCAATGCCTATCTCTTTGCAAAAGAGAGATATCGGCAAGGAAAAGCTGTATTGTACCTTTGCATTTTTCTCCCAAACGAAGGACACTAGAATGAAAATTTTAAAGCCTCCTATTAGTGCTTCATCTACACGTTATAGCCCTGAATTTTCCAATGCCTATCTCTTTGCAAAAGAGAGATATCGGCAAGGAAAAGCTGTATTGTAACTTTGCATTTTTCTCCCAAACGAAAGACACTAGAATGAAAATTTTAAAGCCTCCTCTTAGTGCTTCATCTACACGTTATAGCGCTGCATTTTCCAATGCCTATCTCTTTGCAAAAGAGAGATATCGGCAAGGAAAAGCTGCATTGTACCTTTGCATTTTTCTCCCAAACGAAAGACACTAGAATGAAAATTTTAAAGCCTCCTGTTAGTGCTTCATCTACACGTTATAGCCCTGAATTTTCCAATGCCTAGCTCTTTGCAAAAGAGAGATATCGGCAAGGAAAAGCTGTATTGTACCTTTGCATTTTTCTCCCAAACGAAAGACACTAGAATGAAAATTTTAAAGCCTCCTGTTAGTGCTTCATCTACACGTTATAGCCCTGCATTTTCCAATGCCTATCTCTTTGCAAAAGAGAGATATTGGCAAGGAAAAGCTGTATTGTACCTTTGCATTTTTCTCCCAAACGAAAGACACTAGAATGAAAATTTTAAAGCCTCCTGTTAGTGCTTCATCTACACGTTATAGCTCTGAATTTTCCAATGCCTAGCTCTTTGCAAAAGAGAGATATCGGCAAGGAAAAGCTGTATTGTACCTTTGCATTTTTCTCCCAAACGAAAGACACTAGAATGAAAATTTTAAAGCCTCCTGTTAGTGCTTCATCTACACGTTATAGCCCTGAATTTTCCAATGCCTATCTCTTTGCAAAAGAGAGATATCGGCAAGGAAAAGCTGTATTGTACCTTTGCATTTTTCTCCCAAACGAAGGACACTAGAATGAAAATTTTAAAGCCTCCTATTAGTGCTTCATCTACACGTTATAGCCCTGAATTTTCCAATGCCTATCTCTTTGCAAAAGAGAGATATCGGCAAGGAAAAGCTGTATTGTAACTTTGCATTTTTCTCCCAAACGAAAGACACTAGAATGAAAATTTTAAAGCCTCCTCTTAGTGCTTCATCTACACGTTATAGCGCTGCATTTTCCAATGCCTATCTCTTTGCAAAAGAGAGATATCGGCAAGGAAAAGCTGCATTGTACCTTTGCATTTTTCTCCCAAACGAAAGACACTAGAATGAAAATTTTAAAGCCTCCTGTTAGTGCTTCATCTACACGTTATAGCCCTGCATTTTCCAATGCCTATCTCTTTGCAAAAGAGAGATATCGGCAAGGAAAAGCTGTATTGTACCTTTGCATTTTTCTCCCAAACGAAAGACACTAGAATGAAAATTTTAAAGCCTCCTGTTAGTGCTTCATTTACACGTTATAGCCCTGCATTTTCCAATGCCTATCTCTTTGCAAAAGAGAGATATCGGCAAGGAAAAGCTGCATTGTACTTTTGCATTTTTCTCCCAAACGAAAGACACTAGAATGAAAATTTTAAAGCCTCCTGTTAGTGCTTCATCTACACGTTATAGCCCTGAATTTTCCAATTCCTAGCTCTTTGCAAAAGAGAGATATTGGCAAGGAAAAGCTGTATTGTACCTTTGCATTTTTCTCCCAAACGAAAGACACTAGAATGAAAATTTTAAAGCCTCCTGTTAGTGCTTCATCTACACGTTATAGCCCTGAATTTTCCAATGCCTATCTCTTTGCCAAAGAGAGATATCGGCAAGGAAAAACTGTATTGTACCTTTGCATTTTTCTCCCAAACGAAAGACACTAGAATGAAAATTTTAAAGCCTCCTGTTAGTGCTTCATCTACACGTTATAGCCCTGAATTTTCCAATGCCTATCTCTTTGCAAAAGAGAGATATCGGCAAGGAAAAGCTGTATTGTACCTTTGCATTTTTCTCCCAAACGAAGGACACTAGAATGAAAATTTAAAAGCCTCCTGTTAGTGCTTCATCTACACGGTATAGCCCTGAATTTTCCAATGCCTAGCTCTTTGCAAAAGAGAGATATTGGCAAGGAAAAGCTGTATTGTACCTTTGCATTTTTCTCCCAAACGAAGGAAACTAGAATGAAAATTTTAAAGCCTCCTGTTAGTGCTTCATCTACACGTTATAGCCCTGAATTTTCCAATGCCTATCTCTTTGCAAAAGAGAGATATCGGCACGGAAAAACTGTATTGTACCTTTGCATTTTTCTCCCAAACGAAAGACACTAGAATGAAAATTTTAAAGCCTCCTGTTAGTGCTTCATCTACACGTTATAGCCCTGCATTTTCCAATGCCTATCTCTTTGCAAAAGAGAGATATTGGCAAGGAAAAGCTGTATTGTACCTTTGCATTTTTCTCCCAAACGAAAGACACTAGAATGAAAATTTTAAAGCCTCCTGTTAGTGCTTCATCTACACGTTATAGCTCTGAATTTTCCAATGCCTAGCTCTTTGCAAAAGAGAGATATCGGCAAGGAAAAGCTGTATTGTACCTTTGCATTTTTCTCCCAAACGAAAGACACTAGAATGAAAATTTTAAAGCCTCCTGTTAGTGCTTCATCTACACGTTATAGCCCTGAATTTTCCAATGCCTATCTCTTTGCAAAAGAGAGATATCGGCAAGGAAAAGCTGTATTGTACCTTTGCATTTTTCTCCCAAACGAAGGACACTAGAATGAAAATTTTAAAGCCTCCTATTAGTGCTTCATCTACACGTTATAGCCCTGAATTTTCCAATGCCTATCTCTTTGCAAAAGAGAGATATCGGCAAGGAAAAGCTGTATTGTAACTTTGCATTTTTCTCCCAAACGAAAGACACTAGAATGAAAATTTTAAAGCCTCCTCTTAGTGCTTCATCTACACGTTATAGCGCTGCATTTTCCAATGCCTATCTCTTTGCAAAAGAGAGATATCGGCAAGGAAAAGCTGCATTGTACCTTTGCATTTTTCTCCCAAACGAAAGACACTAGAATGAAAATTTTAAAGCCTCCTGTTAGTGCTTCATCTACACGTTATAGCCCTGCATTTTCCAATGCCTATCTCTTTGCAAAAGAGAGATATCGGCAAGGAAAAGCTGTATTGTACCTTTGCATTTTTCTCCCAAACGAAAGACACTAGAATGAAAATTTTAAAGCCTCCTGTTAGTGCTTCATTTACACGTTATAGCCCTGCATTTTCCAATGCCTATCTCTTTGCAAAAGAGAGATATCGGCAAGGAAAAGCTGCATTGTACTTTTGCATTTTTCTCCCAAACGAAAGACACTAGAATGAAAATTTTAAAGCCTCCTGTTAGTGCTTCATCTACACGTTATAGCCCTGAATTTTCCAATTCCTAGCTCTTTGCAAAAGAGAGATATTGGCAAGGAAAAGCTGTATTGTACCTTTGCATTTTTCTCCCAAACGAAGGACACTAGAATGAAAATTTTAAAGCCTCCTGTTAGTGCTTCATCTACACGTTATAGCCCTGAATTTTCCAATGCCTATCTCTTTGCCAAAGAGAGATATCGGCAAGGAAAAACTGTATTGTACCTTTGCATTTTTCTCCCAAACGAAAGACACTAGAATGAAAATTTTAAAGCCTCCTGTTAGTGCTTCATCTACACGTTATAGCCCTGAATTTTCCAATGCCTATCTCTTTGCAAAAGAGAGATATCGGCAAGGAAAAGCTGTATTGTACCTTTGCATTTTTCTCCCAAACGAAGGACACTAGAATGAAAATTTAAAAGCCTCCTGTTAGTGCTTCATCTACACGGTATAGCCCTGAATTTTCCAATGCCTAGCTCTTTGCAAAAGAGAGATATTGGCAAGGAAAAGCTGTATTGTACCTTTGCATTTTTCTCCCAAACGAAGGAAACTAGAATGAAAATTTTAAAGCCTCCTGTTAGTGCTTCATCTACACGTTATAGCCCTGAATTTTCCAATGCCTATCTCTTTGCAAAAGAGAGATATCGGCACGGAAAAACTGTATTGTACCTTTGCATTTTTCTCCCAAACGAAAGACACTAGAATGAAAATTTTAAAGCCTACTGTTAGTGCTTCATCTACACGTTATAGCCCTGAATTTTCCAATGCCTAGCTCTTTGCAAAAGAGAGATATCGGCAAGGAAAAGCTGTATTGTACCTTTGCATTTTTCTCCCAAACGAAAGACACTAGAATGAAAATTTTAAAGCCTCCTGTTAGTGCTTCATCTACACGTTATAGCCCTGAATTTTCCAATGCCTATCTCTTTGCAAAAGAGAGATATCGGCAAGGAAAAGCTGTATTGTACCTTTGCATTTTTCTCCCAAACGAAGGACACTAGAATGAAAATTTAAAAGCCTCCTGTTAGTGCTTCATCTACACGGTATAGCCCTGAATTTTCCAATGCCTAGCTCTTTGCAAAAGAGAGATATTGGCAAGGAAAAGCTGTATTGTACCTTTGCATTTTTCTCCCAAACGAAGGACACTAGAATGAAAATTTTAAAGCCTCCTGTTAGTGCTTCATCTACACGTTATAGCCCTGAATTTTCCAATGCCTAGCTCTTTGCAAAAGAGAGATATCGGCAAGGAAAAGCTGTATTGTACCTTTGCATTTTTCTCCCAAACGAAAGACACTAGAATGAAAATTTTAAAGCCTCCTGTTAGTGCTTCATCTACACGTTATAGCCCTGCATTTTCCAATGCCTATCTCTTTGCAAAAGAGAGATATTGGCAAGGAAAAGCTGTATTGTACCTTTGCATTTTTCTCCCAAACGAAAGACACTAGAATGAAAATTTTAAAGCCTACTGTTAGTGCTTCATCTACACGTTATAGCTCTGAATTTTCCAATGCCTAGCTCTTTGCAAAAGAGAGATATCGGCAAGGAAAAGCTGTATTGTACCTTTGCATTTTTCTCCCAAACGAAAGACACTAGAATGAAAATTTTAAAGCCTCCTGTTAGTGCTTCATCTACACGTTATAGCCCTGAATTTTCCAATGCCTATCTCTTTGCAAAAGAGAGATATCGGCAAGGAAAAGCTGTATTGTACCTTTGCATTTTTCTCCCAAACGAAGGACACTAGAATGAAAATTTTAAAGCCTCCTATTAGTGCTTCATCTACACGTTATAGCCCTGAATTTTCCAATGCCTATCTCTTTGCAAAAGAGAGATATCGGCAAGGAAAAGCTGTATTGTAACTTTGCATTTTTCTCCCAAACGAAAGACACTAGAATGAAAATTTTAAAGCCTCCTGTTAGTGCTTCATCTACACGTTATAGCGCTGCATTTTCCAATGCCTATCTCTTTGCAAAAGAGAGATATCGGCAAGGAAAAGCTGCATTGTACTTTTGCATTTTTCTCCCAAACGAAAGACACTAGAATGAAAAATTTAAAGCCTCCTGTTAGTGCTTCATCTACACGTAATAGCCCTGAATTTTCCAATGCCTATCTCTTTGCAAAAGAGAGATATCGGCAAGGAAATGCTGTATTGTACCTTTGCATTTTTTCCCAAACGAAAGTCACTAGAATGAAAATGTTAAAGCCTCCTGTTAGTGCTTCATCTACACGTTATAGCCCTGCATTTTCCAATGCCTATCTCTTTGCAAAAGAGAGATATCGGCAAGGAAAAGCTGCATTGTACTTTTGCATTTTTCTCCCAAACGAAAGACAATAGAATGAAAATTTTAAAGCCTCCTGTTAGTGCTTCATCTACACGTTATAGCCCTGAATTTTCCAATGCCTATCTCTTTGCAAAAGAGAGATATCGGCAAGGAAAAGCTGTATTGTACCTTTGCCTTTTTCTCCCAAACGAAGGACACTAGAATGAAAATTTTAAAGCCTCCTATTAGTGCTTCATCTACACGTTATAGCCCTGAATTTTCCAATGCCTATCTCTTTGCAAAAGAGAGATATTGGCAAGGAAAAGCTGTATTGTACCTTTGCATTTTTCTCCCAAACGAAAGACACTAGAATGAAAATTTTAAAGCCTCCTGTTAGTGCTTCATCTACACGTTATAGCCCTGAATTTTCCAATGCCTATCTCTTTGCCAAAGAGAGATATCGGCAAGGAAAAACTGTATTGTACCTTTGCATTTTTCTCCCAAACGAAAGACACTAGAATGAAAATTTTAAAGCCTACTGTTAGTGCTTCATCTACACGTTATAGCCCTGAATTTTCCAATGCCTAGCTCTTTGCAAAAGAGAGATATCGGCAAGGAAAAGCTGTATTGTACCTTTGCATTTTTCTCCCAAACGAAAGACACTAGAATGAAAATTTTAAAGCCTCCTGTTAGTGCTTCATCTACACGTTATAGCCCTGAATTTTCCAATGCCTATCTCTTTGCAAAAGAGAGATATCGGCAAGGAAAAGCTGTATTGTACCTTTGCATTTTTCTCCCAAACGAAGGACACTAGAATGAAAATTTAAAAGCCTCCTGTTAGTGCTTCATCTACACGGTATAGCCCTGAATTTTCCAATGCCTAGCTCTTTGCAAAAGAGAGATATTGGCAAGGAAAAGCTGTATTGTACCTTTGCATTTTTCTCCCAAACGAAGGACACTAGAATGAAAATTTTAAAGCCTCCTGTTAGTGCTTCATCTACACGTTATAGCCCTGAATTTTCCAATGCCTAGCTCTTTGCAAAAGAGAGATATCGGCAAGGAAAAGCTGTATTGTACCTTTGCATTTTTCTCCCAAACGAAAGACACTAGAATGAAAATTTTAAAGCCTCCTGTTAGTGCTTCATCTACACGTTATAGCCCTGCATTTTCCAATGCCTATCTCTTTGCAAAAGAGAGATATTGGCAAGGAAAAGCTGTATTGTACCTTTGCATTTTTCTCCCAAACGAAAGACACTAGAATGAAAATTTTAAAGCCTACTGTTAGTGCTTCATCTACACGTTATAGCTCTGAATTTTCCAATGCCTAGCTCTTTGCAAAAGAGAGATATCGGCAAGGAAAAGCTGTATTGTACCTTTGCATTTTTCTCCCAAACGAAAGACACTAGAATGAAAATTTTAAAGCCTCCTGTTAGTGCTTCATCTACACGTTATAGCCCTGAATTTTCCAATGCCTATCTCTTTGCAAAAGAGAGATATCGGCAAGGAAAAGCTGTATTGTACCTTTGCCTTTTTCTCCCAAACGAAGGACACTAGAATGAAAATTTTAAAGCCTCCTATTAGTGCTTCATCTACACGTTATAGCCCTGAATTTTCCAATGCCTATCTCTTTGCAAAAGAGAGATATTGGCAAGGAAAAGCTGTATTGTACCTTTGCATTTTTCTCCCAAACGAAAGACACTAGAATGAAAATTTTAAAGCCTCCTGTTAGTGCTTCATCTACACGTTATAGCCCTGAATTTTCCAATGCCTATCTCTTTGCCAAAGAGAGATATCGGCAAGGAAAAACTGTATTGTACCTTTGCATTTTTCTCCCAAACGAAAGACACTAGAATGAAAATTTTAAAGCCTACTGTTAGTGCTTCATCTACACGTTATAGCCCTGAATTTTCCAATGCCTAGCTCTTTGCAAAAGAGAGATATCGGCAAGGAAAAGCTGTATTGTACCTTTGCATTTTTCTCCCAAACGAAAGACACTAGAATGAAAATTTTAAAGCCTCCTGTTAGTGCTTCATCTACACGTTATAGCCCTGAATTTTCCAATGCCTATCTCTTTGCAAAAGAGAGATATCGGCAAGGAAAAGCTGTATTGTACCTTTGCATTTTTCTCCCAAACGAAGGACACTAGAATGAAAATTTAAAAGCCTCCTGTTAGTGCTTCATCTACACGGTATAGCCCTGAATTTTCCAATGCCTAGCTCTTTGCAAAAGAGAGATATTGGCAAGGAAAAGCTGTATTGTACCTTTGCATTTTTCTCCCAAACGAAGGACACTAGAATGAAAATTTTAAAGCCTCCTGTTAGTGCTTCATCTACACGTTATAGCCCTGAATTTTCCAATGCCTAGCTCTTTGCAAAAGAGAGATATCGGCAAGGAAAAGCTGTATTGTACCTTTGCATTTTTCTCCCAAACGAAAGACACTAGAATGAAAATTTTAAAGCCTCCTGTTAGTGCTTCATCTACACGTTATAGCCCTGCATTTTCCAATGCCTATCTCTTTGCAAAAGAGAGATATTGGCAAGGAAAAGCTGTATTGTACCTTTGCATTTTTCTCCCAAACGAAAGACACTAGAATGAAAATTTTAAAGCCTACTGTTAGTGCTTCATCTACACGTTATAGCTCTGAATTTTCCAATGCCTAGCTCTTTGCAAAAGAGAGATATCGGCAAGGAAAAGCTGTATTGTACCTTTGCATTTTTCTCCCAAACGAAAGACACTAGAATGAAAATTTTAAAGCCTCCTGTTAGTGCTTCATCTACACGTTATAGCCCTGAATTTTCCAATGCCTATCTCTTTGCAAAAGAGAGATATCGGCAAGGAAAAGCTGTATTGTACCTTTGCATTTTTCTCCCAAACGAAGGACACTAGAATGAAAATTTTAAAGCCTCCTATTAGTGCTTCATCTACACGTTATAGCCCTGAATTTTCCAATGCCTATCTCTTTGCAAAAGAGAGATATCGGCAAGGAAAAGCAGTATTGTATCTTTGCATTTTTCTCCCAAACGAAAGACACTAGAATGAAAATTTTAAAGCCTCCTGTTAGTGCTTCATCTACACGTTATAGCGCTGCATTTTCCAATGCCTATCTCTTTGCAAAAGAGAGATATCGGCAAGGAAAAGCTGCATTGTACTTTTGCATTTTTCTCCCAAACGAAAGACACTAGAATGAAAAATTTAAAGCCTCCTGTTAGTGCTTCATCTACACGTAATAGCCCTGAATTTTCCAATGCCTATCTCTTTGCAAAAGAGAGATATCGGCAAGGAAATGCTGTATTGTACCTTTGCATTTTTTCCCAAACGAAAGACACTAGAATGAAAATGTTAAAGCCTCCTGTTAGTGCTTCATCTACACGTTATAGCCCTGCATTTTCCAATGCCTATCTCTTTGCAAAAGAGAGATATCGGCAAGGAAAAGCTGCATTGTACTTTTGCATTTTTCTCCCAAACGAAAGACAATAGAATGAAAATTTTAAAGCCTCCTGTTAGTGCTTCATCTACACGTTATAGCCCTGAATTTTCCAATGCCTATCTCTTTGCAAAAGAGAGATATCGGCAAGGAAAAGCTGTATTGTACCTTTGCCTTTTTCTCCCAAACGAAGGACACTAGAATGAAAATTTTAAAGCCTCCTATTAGTGCTTCATCTACACGTTATAGCCCTGAATTTTCCAATGCCTATCTCTTTGCAAAAGAGAGATATCGGCAAGGAAAAGCTGTATTGTACCTTTGCATTTTTCTCCCAAACGAAGGACACTAGAATGAAAATTTTAAAGCCTCCTGTTAGTGCTTAATCTACACGTTATAGCCCTGAATTTTCCAATGCCTATCTCTTTGCAAAAGAGAGATATCGGCAAGGAAAAGCTGTATTGTACCTTTGCATTTTTCTCCCAAACGAAAGACACTAGAATGAAAATTTTAAAGCCTCCTGTTAGTGCTTCATCTACACGTTATAGCGCTGCATTTTCCAATGCCTATCTCTTTGCAAAAGAGAGATATCGGCAAGGAAATGCTGTATTGTACCTTTGCATTTTTCTCCCAAACGAAAGACACTAGAATGAAAATTTTAAAGCCTCCTGTTAGTGCTTCATCTACACGTTATAGCCCTGAATTTTCCAATGCCTATCTCTTTGCAAAAGAGAGATATCGGCAAGGAAAAGCTGTATTGTACCTTTGCCTTTTTCTCCCAAACGAAGGACACTAGAATGAAAATTTTAAAGCCTCCTATTAGTGCTTCATCTACACGTTATAGCCCTGAATTTTCCAATGCCTAGCTCTTTGCAAAAGAGAGATATTGGCAAGGAAAAGCTGTATTGTACCTTTGCAGTTTTCTCCCAAACGAAAGACACTAGAATGAAAATTTTAAAGCCTCCTGTTAGTGCTTCATCTACACGTTATAGCCCTGAATTTTCCAATGCCTATCTCTTTGCCAAAGAGAGATATCGGCAAGGAAAAACTGTATTGTACCTTTGCATTTTTCTCCCAAACGAAAGACACTAGAATGAAAATTTTAAAGCCTCCTGTTAGTGCTTCATCTACACGTTATAGCCCTGAATTTTCCAATGCCTATCTCTTTGCAAAAGAGAGATATCGGCAAGGAAAAGCTGTATTGTACCTTTGCATTTTTCTCAAAAACGAAGGACACTAGAATGAAAATTTAAAAGCCTCCTGTTAGTGCTTCATCTACACGGTATAGCCCTGAATTTTCCAATGCCTAGCTCTTTGCAAAAGAGAGATATTGGCAAGGAAAAGCTGTATTGTACCTTTGCATTTTTCTCCCAAACGAAGGAAACTAGAATGAAAATTTTAAAGCCTCCTGTTAGTGCTTCATCTACACGTTATAGCCCTGAATTTTCCAATGCCTATCTCTTTGCAAAAGAGAGATATCGGCAAGGAAAAACTGTATTGTACCTTTGCATTTTTCTCCCAAACGAAAGACACTAGAATGAAAATTTTAAAGCCTACTGTTAGTGCTTCATCTACACGTTATAGCCCTGAATTTTCCAATGCCTAGCTCTTTGCAAAAGAGAGATATCGGCAAGGAAAAGCTGTATTGTACCTTTGCATTTTTCTCCAAAACGAAAGACACTAGAATGAAAATTTTAAAGCCTACTGTTAGTGCTTCATCTACACGTTATAGCTCTGAATTTTCCAATGCCTAGCTCTTTGCAAAAGAGAGATATCGGCAAGGAAAAGCTGTATTGTACCTTTGCATTTTTCTCCCAAACGAAAGACACTAGAATGAAAATTTTAAAGCCTCCTGTTAGTGCTTCATCTACACGTTATAGCCCTGAATTTTCCAATGCCTATCTCTTTGCAAAAGAGAGATATCGGCAAGGAAAAGCTGTATTGTACCTTTGCATTTTTCTCCCAAACGAAGGACACTAGAATGAAAATTTTAAAGCCTCCTATTAGTGCTTCATCTCCACGTTATAGCCCTGAATTTTCCAATGCCTATCTCTTTGCAAAAGAGAGATATCGGCAAGGAAAAGCTGTATTGTACCTTTGCATTTTTCTCCCAAACGAAAGACACTAGAATGAAAATTTTAAAGCCTCCTGTTAGTGCTTCATCTACACGTTATAGCGCTGCATTTTCCAATGCCTATCTCTTTGCAAAAGAGAGATATCGGCAAGGAAAAGCTGCATTGTACTTTTGCATTTTTCTCCCAAACGAAAGACACTAGAATGAAAATTTTAAAGCCTCCTGTTAGTGCTTCATCTACACGTAATAGCCCTGAATTTTCCAATGCCTATCTCTTTGCAAAAGAGAGATATCGGCAAGGAAATGCTGTATTGTACCTTTGCATTTTTCTCCCAAACGAAAGACACTAGAATGAAAATTTTAAAGCCTCCTGTTAGTGCTTCATCTACACGTTATAGCCCTGCATTTTCCAATGCCTATCTCTTTGCAAAAGAGAGATATCGGCAAGGAAAAGCTGCATTGTACTTTTGCATTTTTCTCCCAAACGAAAGACACTAGAATGAAAATTTTAAAGCCTCCTGTTAGTGCTTCATCTACACGTTATAGCCTTGAATTTTCCAATGCCTATCTCTTTGCAAAAGAGAGATATCGGCAAGGAAAAGCTGTATTGTACCTTTGCCTTTTTCTCCCAAACGAAAGACACTAGAATGAAAATTTTAAAGCCTCCTATTAGTGCTTCATCTACACGTTATAGCCCTGAATTTTCCAATGCCTATCTCTTTGCAAAAGAGAGATATCGGCAAGGAAAAGCTGTATTGTACCTTTGCATTTTTCTCCCAAACGAAGGACACTAGAATGAAAATTTTAAAGCCTCCTGTTAGTGCTTAATCTACACGTTATAGCCCTGAATTTTCCAATGCCTATCTCTTTGCAAAAGAGAGATATCGGCAAGGAAATGCTGTATTGTACCTTTGCATTTTTCTCCCAAACGAAAGACACTAGAATGAAAATTTTAAAGCCTCCTGTTAGTGCTTCATCTACACGTTATAGCCCTGCATTTTCCAATGCCTATCTCTTTGCAAAAGAGAGATATCGGCAAGGAAAAGCTGCATTGTACTTTTGCATTTTTCTCCCAAACGAAAGACACTAGAATGAAAATTTTAAAGCCTCCTGTTAGTGCTTCATCTACACGTTATAGCCCTGCATTTTCCAATGCCTATCTCTTTGCAAAAGAGAGATATCGGCAAGGAAAAGCTGCATTGTACTTTTGCATTTTTCTCCCAAACGAAAGACACTAGAATGAAAATTTTAAAGCCTCCTGTTAGTGCTTCATCTACACGTTATAGCCCTGAATTTTCCAATGCCTATCTCTTTGCAAAAGAGAGATATCGGCAAGGAAAAGCTGTATTGTACCTTTGCATTTTTCTCCCAAACGAAGGACACTAGAATAAAAATGTTAAAGCCTCCTGTTAGTGCTTCATCTACACGTTATAGCCCTGAATTTTCCAATGCCTATCTCTTTGCAAAAGAGAGATATCGGCAAGGAAATGCTGTATTGTACCTTTGCATTTTTCTCCCAAACGAAAGACACTAGAATGAAAATTTTAAAGCCTCCTGTTAGTGCTTCATCTACACGTTATAGCCCTGCATTTTCCAATGCCTATCTCTTTGCAAAAGAGAGATATCGGCAAGGAAAAGCTGCATTGTACTTTTGCATTTTTCTCCCAAACGAAAGACACTAGAATGAAAATTTTAAAGCCTCCTGTTAGTGCTTAATCTACACGTTATAGCCCTGAATTTTCCAATGCCTATCTCTTTGCGAAAGAGAGATATCGGCAAGGAAAAGCTGTATTGTACCTTTGCCTTTTTCTCCCAAACGAAGGACACTAGAATGAAAATTTTAAAGCCTCCTATTAGTGCTTCATCTACACGTTATAGCCCTGAATTTTCCAATGCCTATCTCTTTGCAAAAGAGAGATATCGGCAAGGAAAAGCTGTATTGTACCTTTGCATTTTTCTCCCAAACGAAGGACACTAGAATGAAAATTTTAAAGCCTCCTGTTAGTGCTTAATCTACACGTTATAGCCCTGAATTTTCCAATGCCTATCTCTTTGCAAAAGAGAGATATCGGCAAGGAAAAGCTGTATTGTACCTTTGCATTTTTCTCCCAAACGAAAGACACTAGAATGAAAATTTTAAAGCCTCCTATTAGTGCTTCATCTACACGTTATAGCCCTGAATTTTCCAATGCCTAGCTCTTTGCAAAAGAGAGATATTGGCAAGGAAAAGCTGTATTGTACCTTTGCATTTTTCTCCCAAACGAAAGACACTAGAATGAAAATTTTAAAGCCTCCTGTTAGTGCTTCATCTACACGTTATAGCCCTGAATTTTCCAATGCCTATCTCTTTGCCAAAGAGAGATATCGGCAAGGAAAAGCTGTATTGTACCTTTGCATTTTTCTCCCAAACGAAAGACACTAGAATGAAAATTTTAAAGCCTCCTGTTAGTGCTTCATCTACACGTTATAGCCCTGAATTTTCCAATGCCTATCTCTTTGCAAAAGAGAGATATCGGCAAGGAAAAGCTGTATTGTACCTTTGCATTTTTCTCCCAAACGAAGGACACTAGAATGAAAATTTTAAAGCCCCCTGTTAGTGCTTCATCTACACGTTATAGCCCTGAATTTTCCAATGCCTAGCTCTTTGCAAAAGAGAGATATCGGCAAGGAAAAGCTGTATTGTACCTTTGCATTTTTCTCCCAAACGAAAGACACTAGAATGAAAATTTTAAAGCCTCCTGTTAGTGCTTCATCTACACGGTATAGCCCTGAATTTTCCAATGCCTAGCTCTTTGCAAAAGAGAGATATTGGCAAGGAAAAGCTGTATTGTACCTTTGCATTTTTCTCCCAAACGAAGGACACTAGAATGAAAATTTTAAAGCCCCCTGTTAGTGCTTCATCTACACGTTATAGCCCTGAATTTTCCAATGCCTAGCTCTTTGCAAAAGAGAGATATTGGCAAGGAAAAGCTGTATTGTACCTTTGCATTTTTCTCCCAAACGAAAGACACTAGAATGAAAATTTTAAAGCCTACTGTTAGTGCTTCATCTACACGTTATAGCTCTGAATTTTCCAATGCCTAGCTCTTTGCAAAAGAGAGATATCGGCAAGGAAATGCTGTATTGTACCTTTGCATTTTTCTCCCAAACGAAAGACACTAGAATGAAAATTTTAAAGCCTCCTGTTAGTGCTTCATCTACACGTTATAGCCCTGCATTTTCCAATGCCTATCTCTTTGCAAAAGAGAGATATCGGCAAGGAAAAGCTGCATTGTACTTTTGCATTTTTCTCCCAAACGAAAGACACTAGAATGAAAATTTTAAAGCCTCCTGTTAGTGCTTCATCTACACGTTATAGCCTTGAATTTTCCAATGCCTATCTCTTTGCAAAAGAGAGATATCGGCAAGGAAAAGCTGTATTGTACCTTTGCCTTTTTCTCCCAAACGAAAGACACTAGAATGAAAATTTTAAAGCCTCCTATTAGTGCTTCATCTACACGTTATAGCCCTGAATTTTCCAATGCCTATCTCTTTGCAAAAGAGAGATATCGGCAAGGAAAAGCTGTATTGTACCTTTGCATTTTTCTCCCAAACGAAGGACACTAGAATGAAAATTTTAAAGCCTCCTGTTAGTGCTTAATCTACACGTTATAGCCCTGAATTTTCCAATGCCTATCTCTTTGCAAAAGAGAGATATCGGCAAGGAAATGCTGTATTGTACCTTTGCATTTTTCTCCCAAACGAAAGACACTAGAATGAAAATTTTAAAGCCTCCTGTTAGTGCTTCATCTACACGTTATAGCCCTGCATTTTCCAATGCCTATCTCTTTGCAAAAGAGAGATATCGGCAAGGAAAAGCTGCATTGTACTTTTGCATTTTTCTCCCAAACGAAAGACACTAGAATGAAAATTTTAAAGCCTCCTGTTAGTGCTTCATCTACACGTTATAGCCCTGCATTTTCCAATGCCTATCTCTTTGCAAAAGAGAGATATCGGCAAGGAAAAGCTGCATTGTACTTTTGCATTTTTCTCCCAAACGAAAGACACTAGAATGAAAATTTTAAAGCCTCCTGTTAGTGCTTCATCTACACGTTATAGCCCTGAATTTTCCAATGCCTATCTCTTTGCAAAAGAGAGATATCGGCAAGGAAAAGCTGTATTGTACCTTTGCATTTTTCTCCCAAACGAAGGACACTAGAATAAAAATGTTAAAGCCTCCTGTTAGTGCTTCATCTACACGTTATAGCCCTGAATTTTCCAATGCCTATCTCTTTGCAAAAGAGAGATATCGGCAAGGAAATGCTGTATTGTACCTTTGCATTTTTCTCCCAAACGAAAGACACTAGAATGAAAATTTTAAAGCCTCCTGTTAGTGCTTCATCTACACGTTATAGCCCTGCATTTTCCAATGCCTATCTCTTTGCAAAAGAGAGATATCGGCAAGGAAAAGCTGCATTGTACTTTTGCATTTTTCTCCCAAACGAAAGACACTAGAATGAAAATTTTAAAGCCTCCTGTTAGTGCTTAATCTACACGTTATAGCCCTGAATTTTCCAATGCCTATCTCTTTGCGAAAGAGAGATATCGGCAAGGAAAAGCTGTATTGTACCTTTGCCTTTTTCTCCCAAACGAAGGACACTAGAATGAAAATTTTAAAGCCTCCTATTAGTGCTTCATCTACACGTTATAGCCCTGAATTTTCCAATGCCTATCTCTTTGCAAAAGAGAGATATCGGCAAGGAAAAGCTGTATTGTACCTTTGCATTTTTCTCCCAAACGAAGGACACTAGAATGAAAATTTTAAAGCCTCCTGTTAGTGCTTAATCTACACGTTATAGCCCTGAATTTTCCAATGCCTATCTCTTTGCAAAAGAGAGATATCGGCAAGGAAAAGCTGTATTGTACCTTTGCATTTTTCTCCCAAACGAAAGACACTAGAATGAAAATTTTAAAGCCTCCTGTTAGTGCTTCATCTACACGTTATAGCGCTGCATTTTCCAATGCCTATCTCTTTGCAACAGAGAGATATCGGCAAGGAAATGCTGTATTGTACCTTTGCATTTTTCTCCCAAACGAAAGACACTAGAATGAAAATTTTAAAGCCTCCTGTTAGTGCTTCATCTACACGTTATAGCCCTGCATTTTCCAATGCCTATCTCTTTGCAAAAGAGAGATATCGGCAAGGAAAAGCTGCATTGTACTTTTGCATTTTTCTCCCAAACGAAAGACACTAGAATGAAAATTTTAAAGCCTCCTGTTAGTGCTTAATCTACACGTTATAGCCCTGAATTTTCCAATGCCTGTCTCTTTGCAAAAGAGAGATATCGGCAAGGAAATGCTGTATTGCACCTTTGCATTTTTCTCCCAAACGAAAGACACTAGAATGAAAATTTTAAAGCCTCCTGTTAGTGCTTCATCTACACGTTATAGCCCTGAATTTTCCAATGCCTATCTCTTTGCAAAAGAGAGATATCGGCAAGGAAAAGCTGTATTGTACCTTTGCCTTTTTCTCCCAAACGAAGGACACTAGAATGAAAATTTTAAAGCCTCCTATTAGTGCTTCATCTACACGTTATAGCCCTGAATTTTCCAATGCCTAGCTCTTTGCAAAAGAGAGATATTGGCAAGGAAAAGCTGTATTGTACCTTTGCATTTTTCTCCCAAACGAAAGACACTAGAATGAAAATTTTAAAGCCTCCTGTTAGTGCTTCATCTACACGTTATAGCCCTGAATTTTCCAATGCCTATCTCTTTGCCAAAGAGAGATATCGGCAAGGAAAAGCTGTATTGTACCTTTGCATTTTTCTCCCAAACGAAAGACACTAGAATGAAAATTTTAAAGCCTCCTGTTAGTGCTTCATCTACACGTTATAGCCCTGAATTTTCCAATGCCTATCTCTTTGCAAAAGAGAGATATCGGCAAGGAAAAGCTGTATTGTACCTTTGCATTTTTCTCCCAAACGAAGGACACTAGAATGAAAATTTTAAAGCCCCCTGTTAGTGCTTCATCTACACGTTATAGCCCTGAATTTTCCAATGCCTAGCTCTTTGCAAAAGAGAGATATCGGCAAGGAAAAGCTGTATTGTACCTTTGCATTTTTCTCCCAAACGAAAGACACTAGAATGAAAATTTTAAAGCCTCCTGTTAGTGCTTCATCTACACGGTATAGCCCTGAATTTTCCAATGCCTAGCTCTTTGCAAAAGAGAGATATTGGCAAGGAAAAGCTGTATTGTACCTTTGCATTTTTCTCCCAAACGAAGGACACTAGAATGAAAATTTTAAAGCCCCCTGTTAGTGCTTCATCTACACGTTATAGCCCTGAATTTTCCAATGCCTAGCTCTTTGCAAAAGAGAGATATTGGCAAGGAAAAGCTGTATTGTACCTTTGCATTTTTCTCCCAAACGAAAGACACTAGAATGAAAATTTTAAAGCCTACTGTTAGTGCTTCATCTACACGTTATAGCTCTGAATTTTCCAATGCCTAGCTCTTTGCAAAAGAGAGATATCGGCAAGGAAAAGCTGTATTGTACCTTTGCATTTTTCTCCCAAACGAAAGACACTAGAATGAAAATTTTAAAGCCTCCTGTTAGTGCTTCATCTACACGTTATAGCCCTGAATTTTCCAATGCCTATCTCTTTGCAAAAGAGAGATATCGGCAAGGAAAAGCTGTATTGTACCTTTGCATTTTTCTCCCAAACGAAGGACACTAGAATGAAAATTTTAAAGCCTCCTATTAGTGCTTCATCTACACGTTATAGCCCTGAATTTTCCAATGCCTATCTCTTTGCAAAAGAGAGATATCGGCAAGGAAATGCTGTATTGTACCTTTGCATTTTTCTCCCAAACGAAAGACACTAGAATGAAAATTTTAAAGCCTCCTGTTAGTGCTTCATCTACACGTTATAGCCCTGCATTTTCCAATGCCTATCTCTTTGCAAAAGAGAGATATCGGCAAGGAAAAGCTGCATTGTACTTTTGCATTTTTCTCCCAAACGAAAGACACTAGAATGAAAATTTTAAAGCCTCCTGTTAGTGCTTCATCTACACGTTATAGCCCTGAATTTTCCAATGCCTATCTCTTTGCAAAAGAGAGATATCGGCAAGGAAAAGCTGTATTGTACCTTTGCCTTTTTCTCACAAACGAAGGACACTAGAATGAAAATTTTAAAGCCTCCTATTAGTGCTTCATCTACACGTTATAGCCCTGAATTTTCCAATGCCTATCTCTTTGCAAAAGAGAGATATCGGCAAGGAAAAGCTGTATTGTACCTTTGCATTTTTCTCCCAAACGAAGGACACTAGAATGAAAATTTTAAAGCCTCCTGTTAGTGCTTAATCTACACGTTATAGCCCTGAATTTTCCAATGCCTATCTCTTTGCAAAAGAGAGATATCGGCAAGGAAATGCTGTATTGTACCTTTGCATTTTTCTCCCAAACGAAGGACACTAGAATGAAAATTTTAAAGCCTCCTATTAGTGCTTCATCTACACGTTATAGCCCTGAATTTTCCAATGCCTATCTCTTTGCAAAAGAGAGATATCGGCAAGGAAAAGCTGTATTGTACCTTTGCATTTTTCTCCCAAACGAAGGACACTAGAATGAAAATTTTAAAGCCTCCTGTTAGTGCTTAATCTACACGTTATAGCCCTGAATTTTCCAATGCCTATCTCTTTGCAAAAGAGAGATATCGGCAAGGAAAAGCTGTATTGTACCTTTGCATTTTTCTCCCAAACGAAAGACACTAGAATGAAAATTTTAAAGCCTCCTGTTAGTGCT
>NW_026969500.1:0-38027 GCF_028390025.1 Pseudophryne corroboree
GAAATTGACACTGAGGGAGTTGGTGGGGTGGTTTGCGTGAGCTTGGTTACAAGAGGAAGGGATTTACTGGTCAGTGGACTGCTTCCGCTGTCACCCAAAGTTTTTGAACTTGTCACTGACTTATTATGAATGCGCTGCAGGTGACGTATAAGGGAGGATGTTCCGAGGTGGTTAACGTCCTTACCCCTACTTATTACAGCTTGACAAAGGGAACACACGGCTTGACACCTGTTGTCCGCATTTCTGGTGAAATACCTCCACACCGAAGAGCTGATTTTTTTGGTATTTTCACCTGGCATGTCAACGGCCATATTCCTCCCACGGACAACAGGTGTCTCCCCGGGTGCCTGACTTAAACAAACCACCTCACCATCAGAATCCTCCTGGTCAATTTCCTCCCCAGCGCCAGCAACACCCATATCCTCCTCATCCTGGTGTACTTCAACACTGACATCTTCAATCTGACTATCAGGAACTGGACTGCGGGTGCTCCTTCCAGCTCTTGCAGGGGGCGTGCAAATGGTGGAAGGCGCATGCTCTTCACGTCCAGTGTTGGGAAGGTCAGGCATCGCAACCGACACAATTGGACTCTCCTTGTGGATTTGGGATTTCGAAGAATGCACAGTTCTTTGCTGTGCTGCTTTTGCCAGCTTGAGTCTTTTCATTTTTCTAGCGAGAGGCTGAGTGCTTCCATCCTCATGTGAAGCTGAACCACTAGCCATGAACATAGGCCAGGGCCTCAGCCGTTCCTTGCCACTCCGTGTCGTAAATGGCATATTGGCAAGTTTACGCTTCTCCTCCGACAATTTTATTTTAGGTTTTGGAGTCCTTTTTTTTCTGATATTTGGTGTTTTGGATTTGACATGCTCTGTACTATGACATTGGGCATCGGCCTTGGCAGACGACGTTGCTGGCATTTCATCGTCTCGGCCATGACTAGTGGCAGCAGCTTCAGCACGAGGTGGAAGTGGATCTTGATCTTTCCCTAATTTTGGAACCTCAACATTTTTGTTCTCCATATTTTAATAGGCACAACTAAAAGGCACCTCAGGTAAACAATGGAGATGGATACTAGTATACAATTATGGACTGCCTGCCGAGTGCAGACACAGAGGTAGCCACAGCCGTGAACTACCGTACTGTACTGTGTCTGTTGCTAATATAGACTGGTTGATAAAGAGATGTCTATGTAACTATGTATGTATAAAGAAGAAAGAAAAAAAAACCACGGTTAGGTGGTATACAATTATGGACGGACTGCCTGCCGAGTGCCGACACAGAGGTAGCCACAGCCGTGAACTACCGCACTGTACTGTGTCTGCTGCTAATATATAGACTGGTTGATAAAGAGATAGTATACTCGTAACTAGTATGTATGTATAAAGAAAGAAAAAAAAACCACGGTTAGGTGGTATATACAATTATGGACGGGCTGCCGAGTGCCGACACAGAGGTAGCCACAGCCGTGAACTACCGCACTGTACTGTGTCTGCTGCTAATATATAGACTGGTTGATAAAGAGATAGTATACTCGTAACTAGTATGTATGTATAAAGAAAGAAAAAAAAACCACGGTTAGGTGGTATATACAATTATGGACGGGCTGCCGAGTGCCGACACAGAGGTAGCCACAGCCGTGAACTACCGCACTGTACTGTGTCTGCTGCTAATATAGACTGGTTGATAAAGAGATAGTATACTCGTAACTAGTATGTATGTATAAAGAAAGAAAAAAAAACCACGGTTAGGTGGTATATACAATTATGGACGGGCTGCCGAGTGCCGACACAGAGGTAGCCACAGCCGTGAACTACCGCACTGTACTGTGTCTGCTGCTAATATAGACTGGTTGATAAAGAGATAGTATACTCGTAACTAGTATGACTATAAAGAAAGAAAAAAAAACCACGGTTAGGTGGTATATACAATTATGGACGGGCTGCCGAGTGCCGACACAGAGGTAGCCACAGCCGTGAACTACCGCACTGTACTGTGTCTGCTGCTAATATATAGACTGGTTGATAAAGAGATAGTATACTCGTAACTAGTATGTATGTATAAAGAAAGAAAAAAAAACCACGGTTAGGTGGTATATACAATTATGGACGGGCTGCCGAGTGCCGACACAGAGGTAGCCACAGTCGTGAACTACCGCACTGCACTGTGTCTGCTGCTAATATATAGACTGGTTGATAAAGAGATAGTATACTCGTAACTAGTATGACTATAAAGAAAGAAAAAAAAACCACGGTTAGGTGGTATATACAATTATGGACGGGCTGCCGAGTGCCGACACAGAGGTAGCCACAGCCGTGAACTACCGCACTGTACTGTGTCTGCTGCTAATATATAGACTGGTTGATAAAGAGATAGTATACTCGTAACTAGTATGTATGTATAAAGAAAGAAAAAAAACCACGGTTAGGTGGTATATACAATTATGGACGGGCTGCCGAGTGCCGACACAGAGGTAGCCACAGCCGTGAACTACCGCACTGTACTGTGTCTGCTGCTAATATAGACTGGTTGATAAAGAGATAGTATACTCGTAACTAGTATGTATGTATAAAGAAAGAAAAAAAAACCACGGTTAGGTGGTATATACAATTATGGACGGGCTGCCGAGTGCCGACACAGAGGTAGCCACAGCCGTGAACTACCGCACTGTACTGTGTCTGCTGCTAATATATAGACTGGTTGATAAAGAGATAGTATACTCGTAACTAGTATGTATGTATAAAGAAAGAAAAAAAAACCACGGTTAGGTGGTATATACAATTATGGACGGGCTGCCGAGTGCCGACACAGAGGTAGCCACAGCCGTGAACTACTGCACTGTACTGTGTCTGCTGCTAATATATAGACTGGTTGATAAAGAGATAGTATACTCGTAACTAGTATGTATGTATAAAGAAAGAAAAAAAAACCACGGTTAGGTGGTATATACAATTATGGACGGGCTGCCGAGTGCCGACACAGAGGTAGCCACAGCCGTGAACTACCGCACTGTACTGTGTCTGCTGCTAATATAGACTGGTTGATAAAGAGATAGTATACTCGTAACTAGTATGTATGTATAAAGAAAGAAAAAAAAACCACGGTTAGGTGGTATATACAATTATGGACGGGCTGCCGAGTGCCGACACAGAGGTAGCCACAGCCGTGAACTACCGCACTGTACTGTGTCTGCTGCTAATATATAGACTGGTTGATAAAGAGATAGTATACTCGTAACTAGTATGTATGTATAAAGAAAGGAAAAAAAACCACGGTTAGGTGGTATATACAATTATGGACGGGCTGCCGAGTGCCGACACAGAGGTAGCCACAGCCGTGAACTACCGCACTGTACTGTGTCTGCTGCTAATATATAGACTGGTTGATAAAGAGATAGTATACTCGTAACTAGTATGTATGTATAAAGAAAGAAAAAAAAACCACGGTTAGGTGGTATATACAATTATGGACGGGCTGCCGAGTGCCGACACAGAGGTTGCCACAGCCGTGAACTACCGCACTGTACTGTGTCTGCTGCTAATATAGACTGGTTGATAAAGAGATAGTATACTACTAATATTATATATACTGGTGGTCAGGTCACTGGTCACTAGTCACACTGGCAGTGGCACTCCTGCAGCAAAAGTGTGCACTGTTTAATTTTAATATAATATTATGTACTCCTGGCTCCTGCTATAACCTATAACTGGCACTGCAGTGCTCCCCAGTCTCCCCCACAATTATAAGCTGTGTGAGCTGAGCACAGTCAGATATATATATATACATTGATGCAGCACACTGGGCTGAGCAGTGCACACAGATATGGTATGTGACTGAGTCACTGTGTGTATCGTTTTTTTCAGGCAGAGAACGGATATATTAAATAAAACAAACAACTGCACTGTCTGGTGGTCACTGTGGTCGTCAGTCACTAAACTCTGCACTCTCTTCTACAGTATCACAGCCTCAGGTCAATCTCTCTCTCTCTCTCTCTCTCAACCCTAATCTAAATGGAGAGGACGCCAGCCACGTCCTCTCCCTATCAATCTCAATGCACGTGTGAAAATGGCGGCGACGCGCGGCTCCTTATATAGAATCCGAGTCTCGCGATAGAATCCGAGCCTCGCGAGAATCCGACAGCGTCATGATGACGTTCGGGCGCGCTCGGGTTAACCGAGCAAGGCGGGAAGATCCGATTCGCTCGGACCCGTGAAAAAAAACATGAAGTTCGGGCGGGTTCGGATTCAGAGAAACCGAACCCGCTCATCTCTACTTTCAACCCCAGCAGACTTGTGTCTGCCGGAAAGAGAGATCCAAGGTAGGCTTTAAATCTAGGATCGAGCACGGTGGCCAAAATGTAGTGCTCTGATTTCAACAGATTGACCACCCGTGAATCCTTGTTAAGCGAATTAAGGGCTCCATCCACAAGTCCCACATGCCTAGCGGAATCGCTCCGTGTTAGCTCCTCCTTCAATGTCTCCAGCTTCTTCTGCAAAAGCCTGATGAGGGGAATGACCTGACTCAGGCTGGCAGTGTCTGAACTGACTTCACGTGTGGCAAGTTCAAAGGGCATCAGAACCTTGCACAACGTTGAAATCATTCTCCACTGCGCTTGAGACAGGTGCATTCCACCTCCTATATCGTGCCCAATTGTATAGGCTTGAATGGCCTTTTGCTGCTCCTCCAACCTCTGAAGCATATAGAGGGTTGAATTCCACCTCGTTACCACTTCTTGCTTCAGATGATGGCAGGGCAGGTTCAGTAGTTTTTGGTGGTGCTCCAGTCTTCTGTACGTGGTGCCTGTACGCCGAAAGTGTCCCGCAATTCTTCTGGCCACCGACAGCATCTCTTGCACGCCCCTGTCGTTTTTTTTTAAAAATTCTGCACCACCAAATTCAAGGTATGTGCAAAACATGGGACGTGCTGGAATTTGCCCATATTTAATGCACACACAATATTGCTGGCGTTGTCCGATGCCACAAATCCACAGGAGAGTCCAATTGGGGTAAGCCATTCCGCGATGATCTTCCTCAGTTGCCGTAAGAGGTTTTCAGCTGTGTGCGTATTCTGGAAAGCGGTGATACAAAGCGTAGCCTGCCTAGGAAAGAGTTGGCGTTTGCGAGATGCTGCTACTGGTGCCGCCGCTGCTGTTCTTGCGGCGGGAGTCCATACATCTACCCAGTGGGCTGTCACAGTCATATAGTCCTGACCCTGCCCTGCTCCACTTGTCCACATGTCCGTGGTTAAGTGGACATTGGGTACAACTGCATTTTTTAGGACACTGGTGAGTCTTTTTCTGACGTCCGTGTACATTCTCGGTATCGCCTGCCTAGAGAAGTGGAACCTAGATGGTATTTGGTAACGGGGGCACACTGCCTCAATAAATTGTCTAGTTCCCTGTGAACTAATGGCGGATACCGGACGCACGTCTAACACCAACATAGTTGTCAAGGCCTCAGTTATCCGCTTTGCAGTAGGATGACTGCTGTGATATTTCATCTTCCTCGCAAAGGACTGTTGGACAGTCAATTGCTTACTGGAAGTAGTACAAGTGGGCTTACGACTTCCCCTCTGGGATGACCATCGACTCCCAGCAGCAACAACAGCAGCGCCAGCAGCAGTAGGCGTTACACGCAAGGATGCATCGGAGGAATCCCAGGCAGGAGAGGACTCGTCAGAATTGCCAGTGACATGGCCTGCAGGACTATTGGCATTCCTGGGGAAGGAGGAAATTGACACTGAGGGAGTTGGTGGGGTGGTTTGCGTGAGCTTGGTTACAAGAGGAAGGGATTTACTGGTCAGTGGACTGCTTCCGCTGTCGCCCAAAGTTTTTGAACTTGTCACTGACTTATTATGAATGCGCTGCAGGTGACGTATAAGGGAGGATGTTCCGAGGAGGTTAACGTCCTTACCCCTACTTATTACAGCTTGACAAAGGCAACACACGGCTTGACACCTGTTGTCCGCTTTTCTGTTGAAATACCTCCACACTGAAGAGCTGATTTTTTTGGTATTTTCACCAGGCATGTCAACGGCCATATTCCTCCCACGGACAACAGGTGTCTCCCCGGGTGCCTGACTTAAACAAACCACCTCACCAGCAACACCAATAACCTCCTCATCCTGGTGTACTTCAACACTGACATCTTCAATCTGACTATCAGGAACTGGACTGCGGGTGCTCCTTCCAGCACTTGCAGGGGGCGTGCAAATGGTGGAAGGCGCATGCTCTTCACGTCCAGTGTTGGGAAGGTCAGGCATCGCAACCGACACAATTGGACTCTCCTTGTGGATTTGGGATTTCGAAGAACGCACAGTTCTTTGCGGTGCTTTTGCCAGCTTGAGTCTTTTCAGTTTTCTAGCGAGAGGCTGAGTGCTTCCATCCTCATGTGAAGCTGAACCACTAGCCATGAACATAGGCCAGGGCCTCAGCCGTTCCTTGCCACTCCGTGTGGTAAATGGCATATTGGCAAGTTTACGCTTCTCCTCCGACAATTTTATTTTAGGTTTTGGAGTCCTTTTTTTACTGATATTTGGTGTTTTGGATTTGACATGCTCTGTACTATGACATTGGGCATCGGCCTTGGCAGACGACGTTGCTGGCATTTCATCGTCTCGGCCATGACTAGTGGCAGCAGCTTCAGCACGAGGTGGAAGTGGATCTTGATCTTTCCCTAATTTTGGAACCTCAACATTTTTGTTCTCCATATTTTAATAGGCACAACTAAAAGGCACCTCAGGTAAACAATGGAGATGGATGGATACTAGTATACTTATGGATGGACTGCCGAGTGCCGACACAGAGGTAGCTACAGCCGTGGACTACCGTACTGTGTCTGCTGCTAATATAGACTGGATGATTGATAATGAGAGGAAATCAATATATATATATATGTATGTATATATAATATCACTAGTACTGCAGCCGGACAGGTAGATAATAGAGATGAGCGCCTGAAATTTTTCGGGTTTTGTGTTTTGGTTTTGGGTTCGGTTCCGCGGCCGTGTTTTGGGTTCGAACGCGTTTTGGCAAAACCTCACCGAATTTTTTTTGTCGGATTCGGGTGTGTTTTGGATTCGGGTGTTTTTTTCAAAAAACACTAAAAAACAGCTTAAATCATAGAATTTGGGGGTCATTTTGATCCCAAAGTATTATTAACCTCAAAAACCATAATTTACACTCATTTTCAGTCTATTCTGAATACCTCACACCTCACAATATTATTTTTAGTCCTAAAATTTGCACCGAGGTCGCTGTGTGAGTAAGATAAGCGACCCTAGTGGCCGACACAAACACCGGGCCCATCTAGGAGTGGCACTGCAGTGTCACGCAGGATGTCCCTTCCAAAAAACCCTCCCCAAACAGCACATGACGCAAAGAAAAAAAGAGGCGCAATGAGGTAGCTGTGTGAGTAAGATTAGCGACCCTAGTGGCCGACACAAACACCGGGCCCATCTAGGAGTGGCACTGCAGTGTCACGCAGGATGGCCCTTCCAAAAAACCCTCCCCAAACAGCACATGACGCAAAGAAAAAAAGAGGCGCAATGAGGTAGCTGTGTGAGTAAGATTAGCGACCCTAGTGGCCGACACAAACACCGGGCCCATCTAGGAGTGGCACTGCAGTGTCACGCAGGATGTCCCTTCCAAAAAACCCTCCCCAAACAGCACATGACGCAAAGAAAAAAAGAGGCGCAATGAGGTAGCTGACTGTGTGAGTAAGATTAGCGACCCTAGTGGCCGACACAAACACCGGGCCCATCTAGGAGTGGCACTGCAGTGTCACGCAGGATGTCCCTTCCAAAAAACCCTCCCCAATCAGCACATGATGCAAAGAAAAAGAAAAGAAAAAAGAGGTGCAAGATGGAATTGTCCTTGGGCCCTCCCACCCACCCTTATGTTGTATAAACAAAACAGGACATGCACACTTTAACCAACCCATCATTTCAGTGACAGGGTCTGCCACACGACTGTGACTGATATGACGGGTTGGTTTGGACCCCCCCCAAAAAAGAAGCAATTAATCTCTCCTTGCACAAACTGGCTCTACAGAGGCAAGATGTCCACCTCATCTTCACCCTCCGATATATCACCGTGTACATCCCCCTCCTCACAGATTATCAATTCGTCCCCACTGGAATCCACCATCTCAGCTCCCTGTGTACTTTGTGGAGGCAATTGCTGCTGGTCAATGTCTCCGCGGAGGAATTGATTATAATTCATTTTAATGAACATCATTTTCTCCACATTTTCTGGATGTAACCTCGTACGCCGATTGCTGACAAGGTGAGCGGCGGCACTAAACACTCTTTCGGAGTACACACTTGTGGGAGGGCAACTTAGGTAGAATAAAGCCAGTTTGTGCAAGGGCCTCCAAATTGCCTCTTTTTCCTGCCAGTATAAGTACGGACTGTGTGACGTGCCTACTTGGATGCGGTCACTCATATAATCCTCCACCATTCTATCAATGTTGAGAGAATCATATGCAGTGACAGTAGACGACATGTCCGTAATCGTTGTCAGGTCCTTCAGTCCGGACCAGATGTCAGCATCAGCAGTCACTCCAGACTGCCCTGCATCACCGCCAGCGGGTGGGCTCGGAATTCTGAGCCTTTTCCTCGCACCCCCAGTTGCGGGAGAATGTGAAGGAGGAGATGTTGACAGGTCGCGTTCCGCTTGACTTGACAATTTTGTCACCAGCAGGTCTTTGCACCCCAGCAGACTTGTGTCTGCCGGAAAGAGAGATCCAAGGTAGGCTTTAAATCTAGGATCGAGCACGGTGGCCAAAATGTAGTGCTCTGATTTCAACAGATTGACCACCCGTGAATCCTTGTTAAGCGAATTAAGGGCTGCATCCACAAGTCCCACATGCCTAGCGGAATCGCTCCCTTTTAGCTCCTTCTTCAATGCCTCCAGCTTCTTCTGCAAAAGCCTGATGAGGGGAATGACCTGACTCAGGCTGGCAGTGTCTGAACTGACTTCACGTGTGGCAAGTTCAAAGGGCATCAGAACCTTGCACAACGTTGAAATCATTCTCCACTGCACTTGAGACAGGTGCATTCCACCTCCTATATCGTGCTCAATTGTATAGGCTTGAATGGCCTTTTGCTGCTCCTCCAACCTCTGAAGCATATAGAGGGTTGAATTCCACCTCGTTACCACTTCTTGCTTCAGATGATGGCAGGGCAGGTTCAGTAGTTTTTGGTGGTGCTCCAGTCTTCTGTACGTGGTGCCTGTACGCCGAAAGTGTCCCGCAATTTTTCTGGCCACCGACAGCATCTCTTGCACGCCCCTGTCGTTTTTAAAAAAATTCTGCACCACCAAATTCAAGGTATGTGCAAAACATGGGACGTGCTGGAATTTGCCCATATTTAATGCACACACAATATTGCTGGCGTTGTCCGATGCCACAAATCCACAGGAGAGTCCAATTGGGGTAAGCCATTCCGCGATGATCTTCCTCAGTTGCCGTAAGAGGTTTTCAGCTGTGTGCGTATTCTGGAAAGCGGTGATACAAAGCGTAGCCTGCCTAGGAAAGAGTTGGCGTTTGCGAGATGCTGCTACTGGTGCCGCCGCTGCTGTTCTTGCGGCGGGAGTCCATACATCTACCCAGTGGGCTGTCACAGTCATATAGTCCTGACCCTGCCCTGCTCCACTTGTCCACATGTCCGTGGTTAAGTGGACATTGGGTACAGCTGCATTTTTTAGGACACTGGTGACTCTTTTTCTGAGGTCTGTGTACATTTTCGGTATCGCCTGCCTAGAGAAATGGAACCTAGATGGTATTTGGTACCGGGGACACAGTACCTCCAACAAGTCTCTAGTTGGCTCTGCAGTAATGATGGATACCGGAACCACGTTTCTCACCACCCAGGATGCCAAGGCCTCAGTTATCCGCTTTGCAGTAGGATGACTGCTGTGATATTTCATCTTCCTCGCAAAGGACTGTTGAACAGTCAATTGCTTACTGGAAGTAGTACAAGTGGGCTTACGACTTCCCCTCTGGGATGACCATCGACTCCCAGCGGCAACAACAGCAGCGCCAGCAGCAGTAGGCGTTACACGCAAGGATGCATCGGAGGAATCCCAGGCAGGAGAGGACTCGTCAGAATTGCCAGTGACATGGCCTGCTGGACTATTGGCATTCCTGGGGAAGGAGGAAATTGACACTGAGGGAGTTGGTGGGGTGGTTTGCGTGAGCTTGGTTACAAGAGGAAGGGATTTACTGGTCAGTGGACTGCTTCCGCTGTCACCCAAAGTTTTTGAACTTGTCACTGACTTATTATGAATGCGCTGCAGGTGACGTATAAGGGAGGATGTTCTGAGGTGGTTAACGTCCTTACCCCTACTTATTACAGCTTGACAAAGGGAACACACGGCTTGACACCTGTTGTCCGCATTTCTGGTGAAATACCTCCACATCGAAGAGCTGATTTTTTTGGTATTTTCACCTGGCATGTCAACGGCCATATTCCTCCCACGGACAACAGGTGTCTCCCCGGGTGCCTGACTTAAACAAACCACCTCACCATCAGAATCCTCCTGGTCAATTTCCTCCCCAGCGCCAGCAACACCCATATCCTCCTCATCCTGGTGTACTTCAACACTGACATCTTCAATCTGACTATCAGGAACTGGACTGCGGGTGCTCCTTCCAGCACTTGCAGGGGGCGTGCAAATGGTGGAAGGCGCATGCTCTTCACGTCCAGTGTAGGGAAGGTCAGGCATCGCAACCGACACAATTGGACTCTCCTTGTGGATTTGGGATTTCGAAGAATGCACAGTTCTTTGCTGTGCTGCTTTTGCCAGCTTGAGTCTTTTCATTTTTCTAGCGAGAGGCTGAGTGCTTCCATCCTCATGTGAAGCTGAACCACTAGCCATGAACATAGGCCAGGGCCTCAGCCGTTCCTTGCCACTCCGTGTGGTAAATGGCATATTGGCAAGTTTACGCTTCTCCTCCGACAATTTTATTTTAGGTTTTGGAGTCCTTTTTTTTCTGATATTTGGTGTTTTGGATTTGACATGCTCTGTACTATGACATTGGGCATCGGCCTTGGCAGACGACGTTGCTGGCATTTCATCGTCTCGGCCATGACTAGTGGCAGCAGCTTCAGCACGAGGTGGAAGTGGATCTTGATCTTTCCCTAATTTTGGAACCTCAACATTTTTGTTCTCCATATTTTAATAGGCACAACTAAAAGGCACCTCAGGTAAACAATGGAGATGGATACTAGTATACAATTATGGACTGCCTGCCGACTGCAGACACAGAGGTAGCCACAGCCGTGAACTACCGTACTGTACTGTGTCTGCAGCTAATATAGACTGGTTGATAAAGAGAAGATGTCTATGTAACTATGTATGTATAAAGAAGAATGAAAAAAATCCACGGTTAGGTGGTATTACAATTATGGACGGACTGCCTGCCGAGTGCAGAGACACAGAGGTAGCCACAGCCGTGAACTACCGTACTGTGTCTGCTGCGACTGGATGATAAATGATATAAAAAATATATATATATCACTACTGCAGCCGGACAGGTATATATATTATATATTATATAATGACGGACCTGCTGGACACTGTCTGTCAGCAGAATGAGTTTTATTTTTATAGAATAAAAAAAAAAAAAACACACAAGTGAAGTCACACGACGAGTGTTTAACTTTTTCAGGCAATCACAATATAAGTATACTACTAACTATACTGGTGGTCAGTGTGGTCAGGTCACTGGTCAGTCACACTGGCAGTGGCACTCCTGCAGCAAAAGTGTGCACTGTTTAATTTTAATATAATATTATGTACTCCTGGCTCCTGCTATAACCTATAACTGGCACTGCAGTAGTGCTCCCCAGTCTCCCCCACAATTATAAGCTGTGTGAGCTGAGCAGTCAGACAGATATATATAATATTATATATAGATAATAGATGATGCAGCACACTGGCCTGAGCCTGAGCAGTGCACACAGATATGGTATGTGACTGACTGAGTCACTGTGTGTATCGCTTTTTTCAGGCAGAGAACGGATATATTAAATAAACTGCACTGTGTGTCTGGTGGTCACTCACTATATAATATATTATGTACTCCTGGCTCCTGCTATAACCTATAACTGGCACTGCAGTAGTGCTCCCCAGTCTCCCCCACAATTATAAGCTGTGTGAGCTGAGCAGTCAGACAGATATATATAATATTATATATAGATAATAGATGATGCAGCACACTGGCCTGGGCCTGAGCAGTGCACACAGATATGGTATGTGACTGAGTCACTGTGTGCTGTGCATCGCTTTTTTCAGGCAGAGAACGGATTATAAAGTAAACTGCACTGTCCTCACTAGTAAACTCTCTCCACTCAGTCTCTACACTTCTACAGTAACAGTACTCCTCCTAGTCAGCTCCAGTAAATCTCTCTCAGTCTCTTATAATCTAAATGGAGAGGACGCCAGCCACGTCCTCTCCCTATCAATCTCAATGCACGTGTGAAAATGGCGGCGACGCGCGGCTCCTTATATAGAATCCGAGTCTCGCGATAGAATCCGAGCCTCGCGAGAATCGACAGCGTCATGATGACGTTCGGGCGCGCTCGGGTTAACCGAGCAAGGCGGGAAGATCCGAGTCGCTCGGACCCGTGAAAAAAAACATGAAGTTCTGGCGGGTTCGGATTCAGAGAAACCGAACCCGCTCATCTCTAGTACATAATATATTATATAGTGAGTGACCACCAGACACACAGTGCAGTTTATTTAATATATCCGTTCTCTGCCTGAAAAAAGCGATACACACAGTGACTCAGTCAGTCACATACCATATCTGTGTGCACTGCTCAGGCTCAGGCCAGTGTGCTGCATCATCTATATATATATTATATATCTGTCTGACTGCTCAGCTCACACAGCTTATAATTGTGGGGGAGACTGGGGAGCACTACTGCAGTGCCAGTTATAGGTTATAGCAGGAGCCAGGAGTACATAATATTATATTAAAATTAAACAGTGCACACTTTTGCTGCAGGAGTGCCACTGCCAGTGTGACTAGTGACCAGTGACCTGACCACCAGTATATATAATATTAGTAGTATACTATCTCTTTATCAACCAGTCTATATTAGCAGCAGACACAGTACAGTGCGGTAGTTCACGGCTGTGGCTACCTCTGTGTCGGCACTCGGCAGCCCGTCCATAATTGTATATACCACCTAACCGTGTTTTTTTTTTCTTTCTTTATACATACATACTAGTTACGAGTATACTATCTCTTTATCAACCAGTCTATATTAGCAGCAGACACAGTACAGTGCGGTAGTTCACGGCTGTGGCTACCTCTGTGTCGGCACTCGGCAGCCCGTCCATAATTGTATATACCACCTAACCGTGGTTTTTTTTTCTTTCTTTATACATACATACTAGTTACGAGTATACTATCTCTTTATCAACCAGTCTATATATTAGCAGCAGACACAGTACAGTGCGGTAGTTCACGGCTGTGGCTACCTCTGTGTCGGCACTCGGCAGCCCGTCCATAATTGTATATACCACCTAACCGTGGTTTTTTTTTCTTTCTTTATACATACATACTAGTTACGAGTATACTATCTCTTTATCAACCAGTCTATATATTAGCAGCAGACACAGTACAGTGCGGTAGTTCACGGCTGTGGCTACCTCTGTGTCGGCACTCGGCAGCCCGTCCATAATTGTATATACCACCTAACCGTGGTTTTTTTTTTCTTTCTTTATACATACATACTAGTTACGAGTATACTATCTCTTTATCAACCAGTCTATATATTAGCAGCAGACACAGTACAGTGCGGTAGTTCACGGCTGTGGCTACCTCTGTGTCGGCACTCGGCAGCCCGTCCATAATTGTATATACCACCTAACCGTGGTTTTTTTTTCTTTCTTTATACATACATACTAGTTACGAGTATACTATCTCTTTATCAACCAGTCTATATATTAGCAGCAGACACAGTACAGTGCGGTAGTTCACGGCTGTGGCTACCTCTGTGTCGGCACTCGGCAGCCCGTCCATAATTGTATATACCACCTAACCGTGGTTTTTTTTTCTTTCTTTATACATACATACTAGTTACGAGTATACTATCTCTTTATCAACCAGTCTATATATTAGCAGCAGACACAGTACAGTGCGGTAGTTCACGGCTGTGGCTACCTCTGTGTCGGCACTCGGCAGCCCGTCCATAATTGTATATACCACCTAACCGTGGTTTTTTTTTCTTTCTTTATACATACATACTAGTTACGAGTATACTATCTCTTTATCAACCAGTCTATATATTAGCAGCAGACACAGTACAGTGCGGTAGTTCACGGCTGTGGCTACCTCTGTGTCGGCACTCGGCAGCCCGTCCATAATTGTATATACCACCTAACCGTGGTTTTTTTTTCTTTCTTTATACATACATACTAGTTACGAGTATACTATCTCTTTATCAACCAGTCTATATATTAGCAGCAGACACAGTACAGTGCGGTAGTTCACGGCTGTGGCTACCTCTGTGTCGGCACTCGGCAGCCCGTCCATAATTGTATACTAGTATCCAATCCATCCATCTCCATTGTTTACCTGAGGTGCCTTTTAGTTGTGCCTATTAAAATATGGAGAACAAAAATGTTGAGGTTCCAAAATTAGGGAAAGATCAAGATCCACTTCCACCTCGTGCTGAAGCTGCTGCCACTAGTCATGGCCGAGACGATGAAATGCCAGCAACGTCGTCTGCCAAGGCCGATGCCCAATGTCATAGTACAGAGCATGTCAAATCCAAAACACCAAATATCAGTAAAAAAAGGACTCCAAAACCTAAAATAAAATTGTCGGAGGAGAAGCGTAAACTTGCCAATATGCCATTTACCACACGGAGTGGCAAGGAACGGCTGAGGCCCTGGCCTATGTTCATGGCTAGTGGTTCAGCTTCACATGAGGATGGAAGCACTCAGCCTCTCGCTAGAAAAATGAAAAGACTCAAGCTGGCAAAAGCAGCACAGCAAAGAACTGTGCATTCTTCGAAATCCCAAATCCACAAGGAGAGTCCAATTGTGTCGGTTGCGATGCCTGACCTTCCCAACACTGGACGTGAAGAGCATGCGCCTTCCACCATTTGCACGCCCCCTGCAAGTGCTGGAAGGAGCACCCGCAGTCCAGTTCCTGATAGTCAGATTGAAGATGTCAGTGTTGAAGTACACCAGGATGAGGAGGATATGGGTGTTGCTGGCGCTGGGGAGGAAATTGACCAGGAGGATTCTGATGGTGAGGTGGTTTGTTTAAGTCAGGCACCCGGGGAGACACCTGTTGTCCGTGGGAGGAATATGGCCGTTGACATGCCAGGTGAAAATACCAAAAAAATCAGCTCTTCGATGTGGAGGTATTTCACCAGAAATGCAGACAACAGGTGTCAAGCCGTGTGTTCCCTTTGTCAAGCTGTAATAAGTAGGGGTAAGGACGTTAACCACCTCGGAACATCCTCCCTTATACGTCACCTGCAGCGCATTCATAATAAGTCAGTGACAAGTTCAAAAACTTTGGGTGACAGCGGAAGCAGTCCACTGACCAGTAAATCCCTTCCTCTTGTAACCAAGCTCACGCAAACCACCCCACCAACTCCCTCAGTGTCAATTTCCTCCTTCCCCAGGAATGCCAATAGTCCTGCAGGCCATGTCACTGGCAATTCTGACGAGTCCTCTCCTGCCTGGGATTCCTCCGATGCATCCTTGCGTGTAACGCCTACTGCTGCTGGCGCTGCTGTTGTTGCCGCTGGGAGTCGATGGTCATCCCAGAGGGGAAGTCGTAAGCCCACTTGTACTACTTCCAGTAAGCAATTGACTGTTCAACAGTCCTTTGCGAGGAAGATGAAATATCACAGCAGTCATCCTACTGCAAAGCGGATAACTGAGGCCTTGGCATCCTGGGTGGTGAGAAACGTGGTTCCGGTATCCATCATTACTGCAGAGCCAACTAGAGACTTGTTGGAGGTACTGTGTCCCCGGTACCAAATACCATCTAGGTTCCATTTCTCTAGGCAGGCGATACCGAAAATGTACACAGACCTCAGAAAAAGAGTCACCAGTGTCCTAAAAAATGCAGCTGTACCCAATGTCCACTTAACCACGGACATGTGGACAAGTGGAGCAGGGCAGGGTCAGGACTATATGACTGTGACAGCCCACTGGGTAGATGTATGGACTCCCGCCGCAAGAACAGCAGCGGCGGCACCAGTAGCAGCATCTCGCAAACGCCAACTCTTTCCTAGGCAGGCTACGCTTTGTATCACCGCTTTCCAGAATACGCACACAGCTGAAAACCTCTTACGGCAACTGAGGAAGATCATCGCGGAATGGCTTACCCCAATTGGACTCTCCTGTGGATTTGTGGCATCGGACAACGCCAGCAATATTGTGTGTGCATTAAATATGGGCAAATTCCAGCACGTCCCATGTTTTGCACATACCTTGAATTTGGTGGTGCAGAATTTTTTAAAAAACGACAGGGGCGTGCAAGAGATGCTGTCGGTGGCCAGAAAAATTGCGGGACACTTTCGGCGTACAGGCACCACGTACAGAAGACTGGAGCACCACCAAAAACTACTGAACCTGCCCTGCCATCATCTGAAGCAAGAAGTGGTAACGAGGTGGAATTCAACCCTCTATATGCTTCAGAGGTTGGAGGAGCAGCAAAAGGCCATTCAAGCCTATACAATTGAGCACGATATAGGAGGTGGAATGCACCTGTCTCAAGTGCAGTGGAGAATGATTTCAACGTTGTGCAAGGTTCTGATGCCCTTTGAACTTGCCACACGTGAAGTCAGTTCAGACACTGCCAGCCTGAGTCAGGTCATTCCCCTCATCAGGCTTTTGCAGAAGAAGCTGGAGGCATTGAAGAAGGAGCTAAAAGGGAGCGATTCCACTAGGCATGTGGGACTTGTGGATGCAGCCCTTAATTCGCTTAACAAGGATTCACGGGTGGTCAATCTGTTGAAATCAGAGCACTACATTTTGGCCACCGTGCTCGATCCTAGATTTAAAGCCTACCTTGGATCTCTCTTTCCGGCAGACACAGGTCTGCTGGGGTTGAAAGACCTGCTGGTGACAAAATTGTCAAGTCAAGCGGAACGCGACCTGTCAACATCTCCTCCTTCACATTCTCCCGCAACTGGGGGTGCGAGGAAAAGGCTCAGAATTCCGAGCCCACCCGCTGGCGGTGATGCAGGGCAGTCTGGAGCGACTGCTGATGCTGACATCTGGTCCGGACTGAAGGACCTGACAACGATTACGGACATGTCGTCTACTGTCACTGCATATGATTCTCTCAACATTGATAGAATGGTGGAGGATTATATGAGTGACCGCATCCAAGTAGGCACGTCACACAGTCCGTACTTATACTGGCAGGAAAAAGAGGCAATTTGGAGGCCCTTGCACAAACTGGCTTTATTCTACCTAAGTTGCCCTCCCACAAGTGTGTACTCCGAAAGAGTGTTTAGTGCCGCCGCTCACCTTGTCAGCAATCGGCGTACGAGGTTACATCCAGAAAATGTGGAGAAGATGATGTTCATTAAAATGAATTATAATCAATTCCTCCGCGGAGACATTGACCAGCAGCAATTGCCTCCACAAAGTACACAGGGAGCTGAGATGGTGGATTCCAGTGGGGACGAATTGATAATCTGTGAGGAGGGGGATGTACACGGTGATATATCGGAGGGTGAAGATGAGGTGGACATCTTGCCTCTGTAGAGCCAGTTTGTGCAAGGAGAGATTAATTGCTTCTTTTTTGGGGGGGGTCCAAACCAACCCGTCATATCAGTCACAGTCGTGTGGCAGACCCTGTCACTGAAATGATGGGTTGGTTAAAGTGTGCATGTCCTGTTTTGTTTATACAACATAAGGGTGGGTGGGAGGGCCCAAGGACAATTCCATCTTGCACCTCTTTTTTCTTTTCTTTTTCTTTGCATCATGTGCTGATTGGGGAGGGTTTTTTGGAAGGGACATCCTGCGTGACACTGCAGTGCCACTCCTAGATGGGCCCGGTGTTTGTGTCGGCCACTAGGGTCGCTAATCTTACTCACACAGCTACCTCATTGCGCCTCTTTTTTTCTTTGCGTCATGTGCTGTTTGGGGAGGGTTTTTTGGAAGGGACATCCTGCGTGACACTGCAGTGCCACTCCTAGATGGGCCCGGTGTTTGTGTCGGCCACTAGGGTCGCTAATCTTACTCACACAGCTACCTCATTGCGCCTCTTTTTTTCTTTGCGTCATGTGCTGTTTGGGGAGGGTTTTTTGGAAGGGCCATCCTGCGTGACACTGCAGTGCCACTCCTAGATGGGCCCGGTGTTTGTGTCGGCCACTAGGGTCGCTAATCTTACTCACACAGCTACCTCATTGCGCCTCTTTTTTTCTTTGCGTCATGTGCTGTTTGGGGAGGGTTTTTTGGAAGGGACATCCTGCGTGACACTGCAGTGCCACTCCTAGATGGGCCCGGTGTTTGTGTCGGCCACTAGGGTCGCTTATCTTACTCACACAGCGACCTCGGTGCAAATTTTAGGACTAAAAATAATATTGTGAGGTGTGAGGTATTCAGAATAGACTGAAAATGAGTGTAAATTATGGTTTTTGAGGTTAATAATACTTTGGGATCAAAATGACCCCCAAATTCTATGATTTAAGCTGTTTTTTAGTGTTTTTTGAAAAAAACACCCGAATCCAAAACACACCCGAATCCGACAAAAAAAATTCGGTGAGGTTTTGCCAAAACGCGTTCGAACCCAAAACACGGCCGCGGAACCGAACCCAAAACCAAAACACAAAACCCGAAAAATTTCAGGCGCTCATCTCTATTATGTACTCCTGGCTCCTGCTATAACCTATAACTGGCACTGCAGTAGTGCTCCCCAGTCTCCCCCACAATTATAAGCTGTGTGAGCTGAGCAGTCAGACAGATATATATAATATTATATATAGATAATAGATGATGCAGCACACTGGCCTGAGCCTGAGCAGTGCACACAGATATGGTATGTGACTGACTGAGTCACTGTGTGTATCGCTTTTTTCAGGCAGAGAACGGATATATTAAATAAACTGCACTGTGTGTCTGGTGGTCACTCACTATATAATATATTATGTACTCCTGGCTCCTGCTATAACCTATAACTGGCACTGCAGTAGTGCTCCCCAGTCTCCCCCACAATTATAAGCTGTGTGAGCTGAGCAGTCAGACAGATATATATATATAATATTATATATAGATAATAGATGATGCAGCACACTGGCCTGAGCCTGAGCAGTGCACACAGATATGGTATGTGACTGAGTCACTGTGTGCTGTGTATCGCTTTTTTCAGGCAGAGAACGGATTATAAAGTAAACTGCACTGTCCTCACTAGTAAACTCTCTCCACTCAGTCTCTACACTTCTACAGTAACAGTACTCCTCCTAGTCAGCTCCAGTAAATCTCTCTCAGTCTCTTATAATCTAAATGGAGAGGACGCCAGCCACGTCCTCTCCCTATCAATCTCAATGCACGTGTGAAAATGGCGGCGACGCGCGGCTCCTTATATAGAATCCGAGTCTCGCGATAGAATCCGAGCCTCGCGAGAATCCGACAGCGTCATGATGACGTTCGGGGCGCGCTCGGGTTAACCGAGCAAGGCGGGAAGATCCGAGTCGCTCGGACCCGTGAAAAAAAACATGAAGTTCTGGCGGGTTCGGATTCAGAGAAACCGAACCCGCTCATCTCTAGTAGATAATATATTTATTAGGTAATGATGACTGATGACGGACCTGCTGGACACTGTCAGCTCAGCAGCACCCCAGACTGCTACAGTAAGCTACTATACTATAGTAGTATGTACAAAGAAGAAAGAAAAAAAAAAACCACGGGTAGGTGGTATACAATTATGGATGGACTGCCGAGTGCCGACACAGAGGTAGCTACAGCCGTGGACTAACGTACTGTGTCTGCTGCTAATATAGACTGGATGATTGATAATGAGATGAAATCAATATATATATATGTATGTATATATAATATCACTAGTACTGCAGCCGGACAGGTAGATAATATATTTATTAGGTAATGATGACTGATGACGGACCTGCTGGACACTGTCAGCTCAGCAGCACCGCAGACTGCTACAGTAAGCTACTATACTATAGTAGTATGTACAAAGAAGAAAGAAAAAGAAAAAACCACGGGTAGGTGGTATACAATTATGGATGGACTGCCGAGTGCCGACACAGAGGTAGCTACAGCCGTGGACTAACGTACTGTGTCTGCTGCTAATATAGACTGGATGATTGATAATGAGATGAAATCAATATATATATATGTATGTATATATAATATCACTAGTACTGCAGCCGGACAGGTAGATAATATATTTATTAGGTAATGATGACTGATGACGGACCTGCTGGACACTGTCAGCTCAGCAGCACCGCAGACTGCTACAGTAAGCTACTATACTATAGTAGTATGTACAAAGAAGAAAGAAAAAAAAAAACATGGGTAGGTGGTATACAATTATGGATGGACTGCCGAGTGCCGACACAGAGGTAGCTACAGCCGTGGACTAACGTACTGTGTCTGCTGCTAATATAGACTGGATGATTGATAATGAGATGAAATCAATATATATATTTGTATGTATATATAATATCACTAGTACTGCAGCCGGACAGGTAGATAATATATTTATTAGGTAATGATGACTGATGACGGACCTGCTGGACACTGTCAGCTCAGCAGCACCGCAGACTGCTACAGTAAGCTACTATACTCTATAGTAGTATGTACAAAGAAGAAAGAAAAAAAAAAAACCACGGGTAGGTGGTATACAATTATGGATGGACTGCTGAGTGCCGACACAGAGGTAGCTACAGCCGTGGACTAACGTACTGTGTCTGCTGCTAATATAGAGTCTAGACTGGATGATAAATTATTGATAATGAGATGAAATCAATATAATATCACTAGTACTGCAGCCGGACAGGTACTATATATATTTATTATGTAATGACTGATGACGGACCTGCTGGACACTGTCAGGTCAGCACAGCACCGCAGACTGCTACAGTAAGCTACTATAGTAGTATGTATAAAGAAGAATGAAAGAAAAAAAAAACCACGGGTAGGTGGTATACAATATTATATATATATATATATATATATATATATTTATATATATATTATATACAATTATATATATATATATATATATATATATATTAAACTGGTGGTGATTGATTATTAAACTGGTGGTCACTTCAGGTCACGTTGCAACTTGCAACTAGTACTCCGAGGCCTAAGCAGACAATCACAAAATATATTATTATACTGGTGGTCAGTGTGGTCACAACAATGGCAGTGTGGCACTGACTCTGGCAGCAAAAGTGTGCACTGTACGTTATATGTACTCCTGAGTCCTGCTCTCAGACTCTAACTGCTCCCCACTGTCAGTGTCTCCCCCACAAGTCAGATAATACACTTACAGTCACACTATCTATTATCTAATCTAGTATAAAATATCACTTCAGCAGCAAGTAGTATAGTAGTATACAGTATAGTAGTACTCCTCCTAATAATGCTCCCCAAAATACTGTGTCTCTCTCTTCTCTAAACGGAGAGGATGCCAGCCACGTCCTCTCCCTATGACTCTCAATGCACGTGTGAAAATGGCGGCGACGCGCGGCTCCTTATATAGAATCCGAGTCTCGCGATAGAATCCGAGCCTCGCGAGAATCCGACAGCGTGATGATGACGTTCGGGGCGCGCTCGATCCTGACAAAGGTCCAAGTGAGGACCGAAACGTCGATGCTCTGTCTGACATGATATTCAAATAAATTACCACTATAATGAAGACTGGTGAGTGCTCCCATTTCTCTTCGTCTATATATATTTATATATATATTATATACAATTATATATATATATATATATATATATATTAAACTGGTGGTGATTGATTATTAAACTGGTGGTCACTTCAGGTCACGTTGCAACTTGCAACTAGTACTCCGAGGCCTAAGCAGACAATCACAAAATATATTATTATACTGGTGGTCAGTGTGGTCACAACAATGGCAGTGTGGCACTGACTCTGGCAGCAAAAGTGTGCACTGTACGTTATATGTACTCCTGAGTCCTGCTCTCAGACTCTAACTGCTCCCCACTGTCAGTGTCTCCCCCACAAGTCAGATAATACACTTACAGTCACACTATCTATTATCTAATCTAGTATAAAATATCACTTCAGCAGCAAGTAGTATAGTAGTATACAGTATAGTAGTACTCCTCCTAATAATGCTCCCCAAAATACTGTGTCTCTCTCTTCTCTAAACGGAGAGGACGCCAGCCACGTCCTCTCCCTATGACTCTCAATGCACGTGTGAAAATGGCGGCGACGCGCGGCTCCTTATATAGAATCCGAGTCTCGCGATAGAATCCGAGCCTCGCGAGAATCCGACAGCGTGACGATGACGTTCGGGCGCGCTCGGGTTAGCCGAGCAAGGCGGGAAGATCCGAGCCTGCTCGGACCCATGTAAAAAACCTGAAGTTCGGGCGGGTTCGGATTCAGAGGAACCGAACCCGCTCATCTCTAACAGCTACCTCATTGCGCCTCTTTTTTTCTTTGCGTCATGTGCTGTTTGGGGAGGGTTTTTTGAAAGGGACATCCTGCGTGACACTGCAGTGCCACTCCTAGATGGGCCCGGTGTTTGTGTCGGCCACTAGGGTCGCTTAGCTTACTCACACAGCTACCTCATTGTGCCTCTTTTTTTCTTTGCGTCATGTGCTGTTTGGGGAGGGTTTTTTGGAAGGGACATCCTGCGTGACACTGCAGTGCCAATCCTAGATGGGCCAGGTGTTTGTGTCGGCCACTAGGGTCGCTTAGCTTAGTCATCCAGCGACCTCGGTGCAAATTTTAGGACTAAAAATAATATTGTGAGGTGTGAGGTATTCAGAATAGACTGAAAATGATTGTAAATTATGGTTTTTGAGGTTAATAATACTTTGGGATCAAAATGACCCCCAAATTCTATGATTTAAGCTGTTTTTTAGTGTTTTTTGAGAAAAACACCCGAATCCAAAACACACCCGAATCCGACAAAAAAAAATCGGTGAGGTTTTGCCAAAACGCGGTCGAACCCAAAACACGGCCGCGGAACCGAACCCAAAACCAAAACACAAAACCCGAAAAATTTCCGGTGCACATCTCTAGTGTGTATAACAAAGGAGGGTGGGGCAGTGTGTATAACACAGGGATGCAGTGTGTATAATGGGGGTGGGACAGTGTATATAACAAAGGAGGGTGGGGCAGTGTGTATAATGGGGGTGGGACAGTGTATCTAGCAAAGGGGGTAGTGTGTATTACAAAGGGGGGTGGGGCAGTGTGTATAATGGAGGGGGCAGTGTGTATAGCAAAGGGGCAGTGTGTATAACAAAGGAGGGTGGGGCAGTGTGTATAATGGGGGTGGGACAGTGTGTACAGCAAAGGGGGATGGGGCAGTGTGTATAACACAGGGATGCAGTGTGTATAATGGAGGGGGCAGTGTGTATAACAAAGGGGCAGTGTGTATAACAAAGGAGGGTGGGGCAGTGTGTATAATGGGGGTGGGACAGTGTGCACAGCAAAGGGGGATGGGGCAGTGTGTATAACACAGGGATGCAGTGTGTATAATGGAGGGGGCAGTGTGTATAACAAAGGGGCAGTGTGTATAACAAAGGAGGGTGGGGCAGTGTGTATAACACAGGGATGCAGTGTGTATAATGGGGGTGGGACAGTGTATATAACAAAGGAGGGTGGGGCAGTGTGTATAATGGGGGTGGGACAGTGTATCTAGCAAAGGGGGTAGTGTGTATTACAAAGGGGGGTGGGGCAGTGTGTATAATGGAGGGGGCAGTGTGTATAGCAAAGGGGCAGTGTGTATAACAAAGGAGGGTGGGGCAGTGTGTATAATGGGGGTGGGACAGTGTGCACAGCAAAGGGGGATGGGGCAGTGTGTATAACACAGGGATGCAGTGTGTATAATGGAGGGGGCAGTGTGTATAACAAAGGGGCAGTGTGTATAACAAAGGAGGGTGGGGCAGTGTGTATAACACAGGGATGCAGTGTGTATAATGGGGGTGGGACAGTGTATATAACAAAGGAGGGTGGGGCAGTGTGTATAATGGGGGTGGGACAGTGTATCTAGCAAAGGGGGTAGTGTGTATTACAAAGGGGGGTGGGGCAGTGTGTATAATGGAGGGGGCAGTGTGTATAGCAAAGGGGCAGTGTGTATAACAAAGGAGGGTGGGGCAGTGTGTATAATGGGGGTGGGACAGTGTGCACAGCAAAGGGGGATGGGGCAGTGTGTATAACACAGGGATGCAGTGTGTATAATGGAGGGGGCAGTGTGTATAACAAAGGGGCAGTGTGTATAACAAAGGAGGGTGGGGCAGTGTGTATAACACAGGGATGCAGTGTGTATAATGGGGGTGGGACAGTGTATATAACAAAGGAGGGTGGGGCAGTGTGTATAATGGGGGTGGGACAGTGTATCTAGCAAAGGGGGTAGTGTGTATTACAAAGGGGGGTGGGGCAGTGTGTATAATGGAGGGGGCAGTGTGTATAGCAAAGGGGCAGTGTGTATAACAAAGGAGGGTGGGGCAGTGTGTATAATGGGGGTGGGACAGTGTGTACAGCAAATGGGGATGGGGCAGTGTGTATAACACAGGGATGCAGTGTGTATAATGGAGGGGGCAGTGTGTATAACAAAGGGGCAGTGTGTATAACAAAGGAGGGTGGGGCAGTGTGTATAACACAGGGATGCAGTGTGTATAATGGGGGTGGGACAGTGTATATAACAAAGGAGGGTGGGGCAGTGTGTATAATGGGGGTGGGACAGTGTATCTAGCAAAGGGGGTAGTGTGTATTACAAAGGGGGGTGGGGCAGTGTGTATAATGGAGGGGGCAGTGTGTATAGCAAAGGGGCAGTGTGTATAACAAAGGAGGGTGGGGCAGTGTGTATAATGGGGGTGGGACAGTGTGTACAGCAAAGGGGGATGGGGCAGTGTGTATAACTCAGGGATGCAGTGTGTATAATGGAGGGGGCAGTGTGTATAGCAAAGGGGCAGTGTGTATAACAAAGGAGGGTGGTGCAGTGTGTATAATGGGGGTGGGACAGTGTGTACAGCAAAGGGGGATGGGGCAGTGTGTATAACACAGGGATGCAGTGTGTATAATGGAGGGGGCAGTGTGTATAACAAAGGGGCAGTGTGTATAACAAAGGAGGGTGGGGCAGTGTGTATAATGGGGGTGGGACAGTGTGTACAGCAAAGTGGGATGGGGCAGTGTGTATAACACAGGGATGCAGTGTGTATAATGGAGGGGGCAGTGTGTATAACAAAGGGGCAGTGTGTATAACAAAGGAGGGTGGGGCAGTGTGTATATCACAGGGATGCAGTGTGTATAATGGGGGTGGGACAGTGTATATAACAAAGGAGGGTGGGGCGGTGTGTATAATGGGGGTGGGACAGTGTATCTAGCAAAGGGGGTAGTGTGTATTACAAAGGGGGGTGGGGCAGTGTGTATAATGGAGGGGGCAGTGTGTATAGCAAAGGGGCAGTGTGTATAACAAAGGAGGGTGGGGCAGTGTGTATAATGGGGGTGGGACAGTGTGTACAGCAAAGGGGGATGGGGCAGTGTGTATAACACAGGGATGCAGTGTGTATAATGGAGGGGGCAGTGTGTATAACAAAGGGGCAGTGTGTATAACAAAGGAGGGTGGGGCAGTGTGTATAACACAGGGATGCAGTGTGTATAATGGGGGTGGGACAGTGTATATAACAAAGGAGGGTGGGGCAGTGTGTATAATGGGGGTGGGACAGTGTATCTAGCAAAGGGGGTAGTGTGTATTACAAAGGGGGGTGGGGCAGTGTGTATAATGGAGGGGGCAGTGTGTATAGCAAAGGGGCAGTGTGTATAACAAAGGAGGGTGGGGCAGTGTGTATAATGGGGGTGGGACAGTGTGTACAGCAAAGGGGGATGGGGCAGTGTGTATAACACAGGGATGCAGTGTGTATAATGGAGGGGGCAGTGTGTATAACAAAGGGGCAGTGTGTCTAACAAAGGAGGGTGGGGCAGTGTGTATAACACAGGGATGCAGTGTGTATAATGGGGGTGGGACAGTGTATATAACAAAGGAGGGTGGGGCAGTGTGTATAATGGGGGTGGGACAGTGTATCTAGCAAAGGGGGTAGTGTGTATTACAAAGGGGGGTGGGGCAGTGTGTATAATGGAGGGGGCAGTGTGTATAGCAAAGGGGCAGTGTGTATAACAAAGGAGGGTGGGGCAGTGTGTATAATGGGGGTGGGACAGTGTGTACAGCAAAGGGGGATGGGGCAGTGTGTATAACACTGGGATGCAGTGTGTATAATGGAGGGGGCAGTGTGTATAACAAAGGGGCAGTGTGTATAACAAAGGAGGGTGGGGCAGTGTGTATAACACAGGGATGCAGTGTGTATAATGGGGGTGGGACAGTGTATATAACAAAGGAGGGTGGGGCAGTGTGTATAATGGGGGTGGGACAGTGTATCTAGCAAAGGGGGTAGTGTGTATTACAAAGGGGGGTGGGGCAGTGTGTATAATGGAGGGGGCAGTGTGTATAGCAAAGGGGCAGTGTGTATAACAAAGGAGGGTGGGGCAGTGTGTATAATGGGGGTGGGACAGTGTGTACAGCAAAGGGGGATGGGGCAGTGTGTATAACACAGGGATGCAGTGTGTATAATGGAGGGGGCAGTGTGTATAACAAAGGGGCAGTGTGTATAACAAAGGACGGTGGGGCAGTGTGTATAACACAGGGATGCAGTGTGTATAATGGGGGTGGGACAGTGTATATAACAAAGGAGGGTGGGGCAGTGTGTATAATGAGGGTGGGACAGTGTATCTAGCAAAGGGGGTAGTGTGTATTACAAAGGGGGGTGGGGCAGTGTGTATAATGGGGGTGGGGCAGTGTATATGACAAAGGAGGGTGGGGCAGTGTGTATAATGGGGGTGGGGCAGTGTATATAACAAAGGAGGGTGGGGCAGTGTGTATAATGGGGGTGGTACAGTGTATATAACAAAGGAGGGTGGGGCAGTGTGTATAATGGGAAGTCGTGTAAGACGAAACATTTCGGGACTGGCACGTCCCTTTGTCAAGGTGAGTAATCGTTGGTTTCTATGCTGTGATCTTAATATACAGTTTTTTGCTGAAAAGACTCCAAGTGCCGCTGAATGCTTTACCGCTTTTACTCTACCTAATCCGTATCAGAGGGCACCGGGGCAGCTAACCGGAGTTGTGGGAGTGCCGGTCCATACATCTTATATATATATATATATATATATATATATATACCCATACCATTTTTTTTATTGTATTACATTTTTATATATATATATATATATATATATATATATATATATATATAAACTTGCAAAACTCCCGGCACTCGTCTGGAACTGAGTGAAATGCTGTGGTGCCTTCCCAGGGGAACAAATCCTCCATAGAGTATGTAGAATGAAGGCGGCACTCAAACAGGCTTAATTAATAGTGAAGCAAAGTCAACTTTATTCGACCGACATGTTTCGGGGCTCAACCCCTTCCTCCTGATGTCCTCCTCATGTCGGTCGAATAAAGCTGACTTTGCTTCACTATTAATTAAGCCTGTTTGAGTGCCGCCTTCATTCTACATACTATATATATATATATATACTAGGTGCTTCATTGCGCCCTACGGGCGCTCTTCACACCGTCGCAAGGGGCTACGCCCCCTTAATCCTTGCATGCCTATATGGGGTTTAATTTTTGTATTATATGGAGTACTACCTGCATTTCTTTGTTAGTGGTTAAATATTGCACAATGAAAGGGCGTGCGATGGTGAAGGAGGCGCAGCCCCTTGCGACGGCGTGAACAGCACCTGCAGGGCACGATGTACAGAATGTAGCGGGTGTGGGGGGGACTGCGGATGGTGTCTGTAGATGCTGCGGGTGGAGGAGGGGCAGAAGTGGGGGTGGGGCCCGGATGGGGAAGGTTCGGGAGGTGCTGCGGGTGGGGGAGGGGCAGAGGAGTGGGGGATGCAGATGGGGGAGGGGTCCGGAGGCACTGCAGGTGGGGGAGGGGCAGGGGTGCCACGGGTGGGAGAGGGGCAAGTGTGGGAATGTTGTGGATGGGAGAAGGGTTCCAGAGGTGCTGTGGGATGGGAAGGGACGGGAGTGCCGGGGGTGGGGTAGGGGACCGCAGGCACCATGGGTAGGGTAGGGGCAGGTACGAGTGGTGCGGCGGATGGGAAAGGAGGTCCGGAGGTGCTGCAGGTGGTGGAGGGGCAGGTGCGGCGGTGCCATTGGTGGGTTAGGGGTGGGTGAGGGGGAGGCCGCGGATGGAGGAGGGTGTCTGCAGATGCTGCGGGTGGAGGGGGGCAGGTGTGGGGGGAGACATATAAGAGGGGTGAATGGTGGAGGGGGCCTGGAGGTGCTGTGGGTGGTGAAGGGGCGGAGGAGTGGGAGCCGCGGGTGGTGTAGGGGGTCTGGAGGCACTGCATGTGGGGGAGGGGTGGAGTGCCGCATGTGGTGTGGTGCATTGGGGAGAGGTCTGGAGGCGCTGCGGGTACTGTACATGCCATAAAAGGTAGTTGGAGGGTATGCAGTAACAGGGCCAGGACAGGGGTGACAGGGTCAGAACAGGGTTGACGGGGCCAGGACAGGGGTGACAGGGTCAGAACAGGGGTGACGGTGCCAGGACAGGGGTGACGGGGCCAGGACAGGGGCGACGGGGCCAGGACAGAAATGACAGGGACAGGATAGGGGTGACAGGGCCAGGGTAGGGGTGGCAGGACCAGGACAGGGGTGACGGGGCCAGTATAGGGTTGACAGGGCAAGCACAGGGGTGACAGGGCCAGGATAGAGGTAACAGGGCCAGCATAAGGGTGACAGGGCCAGGATAAGGGTGAAAGGGCCAGGATAAGGGTGAAAGGGCCAGGATAAGGGTGGCAGGGCTAGGCCAGGGGTGACAGGGACATGACAGAACACAGGGCACGGGAGAGATTGGTATTAGGGACAAAACAGTGGTGACAGACAGATGTGTCTTACCGGAGTCACTGCTGCTGGCTGCTGCTGTTCCACTCCAACCTGTTGGGATCTGCTGCTGCTGGAGACTTGGCATGGCTGACTCTCTCAGGCTGGAGTCCTGCTTTCTCTGCCAGTCCGCATCCCCCCCCCCTCCTCAGTCACACACCGCAGACCTCGCGCAGCTGCCGGGCACTGTGGTAAGGTGAGACTGGAAATGACTGGTTAGCCCCCAGGAGATGCTGCGGCTGGAGGGAGGAGGGGGTCATAGCATGCACGTGGCGCGGACCTCGCGGCTGCCGGGCACTGTGGTAAGGGGTGACTGGGAGTGACTGGTTAGCTCCCAGGAGACGCTGCGGCTGGAGGGAGGAGTGGGTCGGAGCCTGCAAGCAGCTCGGATTTCTGCAGCGCTACCCGCCAGCTAAAGTGTGTGAATGAGCTGGGCGCACCTCACTGCGGGTGGCAGCGCTGCAGCTAGCGGTGGGGTTGCCGGGGCTGGAGATAACAGAGGCAGTATGGAACCTGCACAGCGGCAGGTGCCCCACAAAACTGCAGCTAAGAAGCGTGTAGTGTGCCAGAAAGTGACGCTCCTCCGCGCCAGAGAGACCCTGCTGAGTATGCCGATGTGGGGGGTCAAGCACACAGTGAGCCGGTGCCCATCTGTCTGTATGACATACCCCTCACACACCCCCATACCTCCCAAATGTCCCGATTTTCGCGGGACAGTCCCATTTTTTGGGGTCTGTCCCGCTGTCCCACCCGCGGGTCGCAGTGTCCCGCGGTGGGGGGGGGGGGGCAGTTGGAAAGCTCCTGTACTCGCTGTTCTGCTTAGCAGAGCAGCGGTGAATAGTGGAGACAGAGGGAGAGGGGGCATCAGGGGGTACGGATTAAGGGGGTGTTCCAGCAGCAGAGCCGGATTAAGGGGGGGGGCAGGGGGTACGTACCGTTGGCCCCACAGTTTTAGGGGCTGGAGTAGCTCTGTCCCAGCTCAGAAGCTCCCCCCCCCCCCCCCCTGTCCTGCCAGCAACAACGGCAGCATTGTGCTACTGTCAGCACACGCTGCTGCGTGTTGGCAGGTCTGTGGTGTTACAGGGAGGCAGCAGTCTCCCTGCTTGCTTCTGCCTGTGCGGGTGTGTAGGGGGGGAGCGAGCACCTCCTCTGGATTTAGCCCTAGCTGAGGGGCCAAATCCCATTAAAAAATAAAAATAAAAATCGAAATTTGCATAAGGGGGCGTGGCCGCGCGTCCCGCGATTAGGCCACGCCCCCAACCCACAGCAGGCACAGCAATGAGATAGGGCTCCCCTGTCTCAAGTGCCCTGGGCCCCCCGGACTCATAATCAGCCCCTGGGGGCATGCCAGCAGCTCACACAGCGCTGGGCATGCCCCCTCACTGACGAAAACGGGGACCCTCCCGTGAAGCCACGCCCCCTTTTCGCCGAGTGTGTGTCCCTCCTTCTGCCTGAAGAAAGCTCCTGCAGAAAGCTGGGAGGTGTGCACCCCTGCCTGTGCCATGCCCATACCATCTGCTTCTGCTCCTAGTCTCCTGTAGATTTGGCCAGATCTGTGACTCATTTGACTAACTCCGCCCAGTCTTGTGACTCCGCCCAGCATTAGCAAATGAATCACAAAGTCACAGATCTGGGCTATTATATAGGAGATATATATATATTTTTATTTTATTTTTTTTGGGGGGGGGGCACTAAATTGCCGCCTTGCCCCGAGTGTCAAAAATCCTAGTTTCGGCCCTGGCAGTGTGTATAACAAATGGGGCAGGGTGTATAGCAAGTGGGTGTACTGTGTATAATTGGGGTGGGGCCATGTGTATAACAAAGGGGCAGTTTTTATAATGGGGTGTAGCAGTGTATATAGCAAAAGAGGGCAATGTGTATAACAAAGGGGGCAGTGTGTATAATAAGGGGGGCAGAGTGTATAACAGGGCAGTGTGAATAGCCAGGGACACAGTCTGTATAATGTGGGGGGATGGGACGGCTGCAGGGCAGGGTCTGTGCTTTTTTTAATTTTGTGTACAGTATGTATGTATGTCTGTACTATGTGGATGGGTGTGTATGTTTGCTATGTCTATGTATGCTGTGTGTATGTGCATGTGTGTGTATACTGTAACTGTGCCAAAAACCTTGCATATTTATCCTGGTGACGGGACACACACACACACACGCTTTGGTTTAGCATTTTGCAGATCATCATCTGTTTCAAAAGCATCCAATAAAAACATCTTTATGTTTTCTTAAAAACATGGTTGGAACTTTGTTGCATACACACGCCCAGAAGGTGGAATTGAACCACTCTGTCGCTAGACAGCTACAGGTTTGAAGCCTGCACCCCAGACCACTGAGGATCATCTGGGCAAGCAAAAAGCCTGAATAGGCCTTATTTATAGGCTTCATTGTAAATGTATTTAAACTTAGGGAGATAGGATTTTTATTTTATTTTTCTTTGGCAGGGGGGAGGGGATTACCATATAGTCGCTGCTGCATAGTAGAGATACCTAATGATTCCTACGTTCCTACATTTAGCAATGGAGACAGTAAGAGACAGTTTCCTCATTTGCATTCTATACTATTGCATTCTGGGTACAAAGTGTAGATAGAGGTTAATGACCTTTCCAACTGATTTGTGTTCTGTTTCCATAGAAACACTATTGTGTAAAAGTAACAATGACATGACTTATTACCTTTCTTATCTACACAACTTCTGACCCTGCACGTGATCACATACAATTCTTATGGAGAGAAGACGCAATAAATGTAACTTTCATTCTGTAATTGTTTCATTTGCAGCAATGTTATGTGTAAATAATAAAGTAATGGTTATCGGCTGTTGGGTGGCACAGTATGCCCATCCTGGCACAGATGTAGCTGACATTAGCCATTTCAGATAACCGGAGGGTTAGCCCATTGCCACCACCCCCAGAGGGTTAGGGTGGGGGACTGTAAAAATACCCCCTCCAATGTCGGGATCTTCAGTGTCATGTGACCGCCAGTCATGTGATCGCTGGCATCCCGACCACCGGTATTTCATACCAAACCCCTGAGCATTTGAGAAACACGGTACCAGGAATGTCTTGGAAAAGCATTGGGTATTAGGCTGGGGGTTTTACTTAATTATGGGGCTCAGTCCAAATGAAACAGGCAGGACCCTCTGCCTCCTCCTCAGCCTATTTCCCTCTACCAGCCCTGTAGGTGTGCAGGAGTAGTGCGGAGCCCATGGCCCTCAGACCTCCCCAGATGTTCCTTACATGTCCATCAGACCTCCCCAGATGTTCCTTACATGTCCATCAGACCTCCCCAGATGTTCCTTACATGTCCATCAGACCTCCCCAGATGTTCCTTACATGTCCATCAGACCTCCCCAGATGTTCCTTACATGTCCATCAGACCTCCCCAGATGTTCCTTACATGTCCATCAGACCTCCCCAGATGTTCCTTACATGTCCATCTGACCTCCCCAGATGTTCCTTACATGTCCATCTGACCTCCCCAGATGTTCCTTACATGTCCATCTGACCTCCAACATGCAATCAGTCTGTTTGCTAATACTTACACATGCAGAATCCACCACCCGCTGTCATTGACCCTCATGGTGAGATGATGGCGGACAATGGGGGTAATTCTGAGTTGATCGCAGCAGGATTTTTGTTAGCAGTTGGGCAAAACCATGTGCACTGCAGGGGAGGCAGATATAACATGTGCAGAGAGAGAGAGATTTGGGTGGGGTGTGTTCAATCTGCAATCTAAATTGCAGTGTAAAAATAAAGCAGCCAGTATTTACTCTGCACAGAAACAAAATAACCCACCCAAATCTAACTCTCTCTGCACATGTTATATCTGCCTCCCCTGCAGTGCACATGGTTTTGCCCAACTGCTAAAAAATGTCCTGCTGCGATCAACTTGGAATTACCCCCAATGTGAGGTGATGACATGTTACATTACATGAGCTCCACTCTACCTTGTGTAGTTGGGAAGGTTCCAAGCTCTCCATCGCCAGGTGTGGTGGTTCCATTAATGTATATCTTTCAAAATCTAGTATATACTATAGCAACACACTCTGAGCCAATCAGAGTTGGGGTGGAGTAATAGAGTAGGGATGAACATAGGTGGATGGAACCATTGATGTCCTCCAACCCAACCCATTCCTCAATAATTTCATACCATCAATGTTATATAGCAATGGTACCATCACTGGTTTAACCACCGATCACCACCCTAGCTTGAAATCAAATCTTGATTGCTGAAACCTGTTTATTCATTTCTTAATGCAAAGCAAAACGCTTTGTTTTTTAAATACTTGGAAAAAAAAGGGGCGTTGGGGTATACGCCCGCCCAGAGGGTAGAATTAAACTAGGGATGGCCATCGACCATTGATGATTCAAAATCATTGATGGTCTATGACCGATGTCGAATACTTTTACCATCGATGGGGAGAACCAGATGGTTTCCCGCCATCGATGGTTCAGTGCTACTGAATTTCTTATTCCCTCAAAGTGTCATGGCACGGAGCTTAGCCACGCCCCCTGATACCAGAAAAGCCATTCCCCCGGGCTCTTATTGGCCTGCTTATTTTATTGTACAGTAATGCAGGGGTGACTATTGATGGGTAAAACCATAGATGGATCCCCTCTAGATTATTTTGCACCATCAAGGTTATCCATCAATGGTACCCTCAATGGTGACTATCGATGGATAATTCACCATCAATGCTTCAAAACTATTGATGGTCTATGATCAATGTCGAATACTTTTACCGTCAATGGGGGCGAACCAGATGGTTTCCCGCCATCGATGATAATGAGCTATCAAATATATATATTTCTTTTCTTCAAGGTGTCAGGGACATGAAGCATAGCTCCGCCCGCTGACATCAACTAAGCCACATCCCCAGGCCCTGATTGGCATGCGACTCACTCAGTACAACCATCTATGTTTTGAAATCATCAATGGTTTATGGTTGATGTCAAATCATTTAGTCATGGTTTCTGCCATCGATGGTAAAGACCAACCAAATAGTTTTTTCCTTACTTTAGAATGTGTCTGGTTATGGAGCATAGCTCCGCCCCCTGACACTTTCGAAGACCCGCCCCAGTCACTGATTGGCCCACATCCCACATCATATTAAAGCAGGGATACCAATCAATGGCTCCCTAGCAGATATTTTTATACCATTGATGGTTGCCATCAATAGTACCATCAATGGCAACCATCGACTGATAACCAAACGATAACCATCCCTGCTCATTATTAATGTAAGTGTTACCATCAATGGGCAAAACCATCAATTGTCCCCTTACAGATAATTTTAATTTCCCACCATCGAGGTTGTCCATCAATGGATAACTCACCAATGACCATCCCTAAATTAAACCACTCTGTCCCCAGACAGCTACAGATTTGAAGTCTGCACCCCAGACCACTGAAGATCATCTGGGCAAGTTCTCTGTCTGCAGGGATGGCCATCGACCATCGATGATTCAAAATAATCGATGGTCTGTGCCCGATGTTACATACTTTTACCATCGATGAATAGGACTAAATGAAAATATTTACAAGATTCTGGGACACAGAGCATAGCTCCACCCTTAACAACCACAAAGCCCTACCCCCGGGCTGTGATTAACCAGCAGGCCTTGCACAGAAATAAGAGGGATGACCAACAATGCGAGAAACCATCAGTGGTCTTCTATAGCATAGTTACTAACTATCGATGATGACCATCAATGGCCAACACATAAATGGCCATTCCTATCCATTTCACTGGTTTGTATTTTAAATAGAGATGTGCACTTGAAATTTTTCGGGTTTTGTGTTTTGGTTTTGGGTTCGGTGCCGCGGCCGTGTTTTGGGTTCGACCGCGTTTTGGCAAAACCTCACCGAATTTTTTTTGTCGGATTCGGGTGTGTTTTGGATTCGGGTGTTTTTTTCAAAAAACCCTAAAAAACAGCTTAAATCATAGAATTTGGGGGTCATTTTGATCCCAAAGTATTATTAACCTCAATAACCATTATTTCCACTCATTTTCAGTCTATTCTGAATACCTCACACCTCACAATATTATTTTTAGTCCTAAAATTTGCACCGAGGTCGCTGAATGACTAAGCTAAGCGACCCTAGTGGCCGACACAAACACCGGGCCCATCTAGGAGTGGCACTGCAGTGTCACGCAGGATGGCCCTTCCAAAAAACACTCCCCAAACAGCACATGACGCAAAGAAAAAAAGAGGCGCAATGAGGTAGCTGTGTGAGTAAGATAAGCGACCCTAGTGGCCGACACAAACACCGGGCCCATCTAGGAGTGGCACTGCAGTGTCACGCAGGATGGCCCTTCCAAAAAACACTCCCCAAACAGCACATGACGCAAAGAAAAAAAGAGGCGCAATGAGGTAGCTGTGTGAGTAAGATAAGCGACCCTAGTGGCCGACACAAACACCGGGCCCATCTAGGAGTGGCACTGCAGTGTCACGCAGGATGGCCCTTCCAAAAAACACTCCCCAAACAGCACATGACGCAAAGAAAAAAAGAGGCGCAATGAGGTAGCTGTGTGAGTAAGATAAGCGACCCTAGTGGCCGACACAAACACCGGGCCCATCTAGGAGTGGCACTGCAGTGTCACGCAGGATGGCCCTTCCAAAAAACACTCCCCAAACAGCACATGACGCAAAGAAAAAAAGAGGCGCAATGAGGTAGCTGTGTGAGTAAGATAAGCGACCCTAGTGGCCGACACAAACACCGGGCCCATCTAGGAGTGGCACTGCAGTGTCACGCAGGATGGCCCTTCCAAAAAACACTCCCCAAACAGCACATGACGCAAAGAAAAATTAAAGAAAAAAGAGGTGCAAGATGGAATTGTCCTTGGGCCCTCCCACCCTCCCTTATGTTGTATAAACAGGACATGCACACTTTAACCAACCCATCATTTCAGTGACAGGGTCTGCCACACGACTGTGACCAGTGGTGCAAGTGGGCGGGTACGGGTGGGTACGGCGTACCCGTAAGAATTTAGCCGTGGGTACGCCGTACCCACACCGACGGGCCGCCGCTCCTCTTCCTTCCCTCCCTCCCCCACGCCGCACCGCCGCACACGCCTCTGATGTGAGGGCAGGAGAGTGCAGCCTGCGCCTCTCGTTCCCCTCAGTCTCCGGTGGGTGTTTCAGTTTACTTCAGCGCCGATCCGTGAGCCAATCAGAGCTCGCACCCGCGAGCTCTGATTGGCTCACGGATCGGCGCTGAATTAAACTGAGACACCCGCCGAAGACTGAGGGGAACGAGAGGCGCAGGCTGCACTCTCCTTCCCTCACATGACAGACAGGAGGACAGCGACGGCAGCGGTGAGTAGGGGAGGGGGGCATGTTATACCTGGCACTGGGGGGGCATGTATACCTGGCACTGGGGGCATATCTGGCACAGGGGGGCATATATACCTGGCACTGGGGGCATATCTGGCACAGGGGGGCATATATACCTGGCACTGGGGGATATCTGGCCCAGGGGGGCATGTATACCTGGCACTGGGGGCATATCTGGCACAGGGGGGCATATATACCTGGCACTGGGGGCATATCTGGCACAGGGGGGCATATATACCTGGCACTGGGGGATATCTGGCACAGGGGGGCATGTATACCTGGCACTGGGGGATATCTGGCACTGGGGGGGCATGTATACCTGGCACTGGGGGATATATTGCACTGGGGGCATATCTAGCACAGGGGGGCATATATACCTGGCACTGGGGGATATCTGGCACAGGGGGGCATGTATACCTGGCACTGGAGGATATCTGGCACTGGGGGCATATCTGGCACTGTAGGGGCATTTCTGTATCTGGCACAGGGGGCAATGTATATCTGACACAGTGGGGGCATTTGTGTATCTAGCACTGTGGGGCAATGTGTATCTGACACTGTGAGGCAATGTATGGCACTCTGGGGGCATTTCTGTATCTGGCACTGTGGGGCAATGTGTATCTGGCACTGTGGGGCAATGTGCATCTGGCACTGTGGGGCAATGTGCATCTGGCACTGTGGGGCAATGTGTATCTGGCACTCTGGGGACATTTGTGTATCTGGCACTGTGGGGCAATGTGTATCTGGCACTGTGGGGCAATGTGTATCTGGCACTCTGGGGACATTTGTGTATCTGGCACTGTGGGGCAATGTGCATCTGGCACTGTGGGGCAATGTGTATCTGGCACTGTGAGGCAATGTGTATCTGACACTCTGGGGACATTTGTGTATCTGGCACTCTGGGGACATTTGTGTATCTGGCACTGTGGGGCAATGTGTATCTGGCACTGTGGGGTTATATGTATCTGGCACTGTGGGGCAATGTATATCTATCACTGTGGTGCAACGTGTATCTGACACTATTGGGGTCATACGTGTATCTGCCCCTCCCCCATATGTGTATCACGCCCCCATTTTCATTGGCCACGCCCCATGTGGCATTTGGCCACACCCATTTTTTTGCGCGCGCGCCTTCGGCGCGCGCACACAGTACCCGTAAGACATTTTTTCTACTTGCCCCACTGACTGTGACTGAAATGACGGGTTGGTTTGGACCCCCACCAAAAAAGAAGCAATTAATCTCTCCTTGCACAAACTGGCTCTACAGAGGCAAGATGTCCACCTCATCATCATCCTCCGATATATCACCGTGTACATCCCCCTCCTCACAGATTATCAATTCGTCCCCACTGGAATCCACCATCTCAGCTCCCTGTGTACTTTGTGGAGGCAATTGCTGCTGGTCAATGTCTCCACGGAGGAATTGATTATAATTCATTTTAATGAACATCATCTTCTCCACATTTTCTGGAAGTAACCTCGTACGCCGATTGCTGACAAGGTGAGCGGCGGCACTAAACACTCTTTCGGAGTACACACTTGTGGGAGGGCAACTTAGGTAGAATAAAGCCA
>NW_026969501.1:0-38009 GCF_028390025.1 Pseudophryne corroboree
CTCTATCCACACACTTCTGTTCCCCCATCCACACCGCTCTCCTCCCTCCAATCAACAACACTCTTACCTCATCTGAGCAGCTTTGTCTTCCGCTCAGACCTTCAGTTGCATAGACTGCATGTGTGTATTCCAATGAGCACACAAATCTGTGAATTAGCAGCTCCACCATTGTGTGAGTGACAGCAATCTCACTCTGTGAGAGTGCTGAATCTGCACTTACCCACAGGCTGTGATGGCATACCATATCTGTATTGCGCAAGGAACACGTCCATTAAGGCGTCAGCCTTAATGATTGGAATTTCATTGCTTTTTGGAGTTTGAGTGGAAGAGTTACAACAGGTTTCTGAAATTTCGATCATGTCTAAGAAGCCTTAATGGGACATGTGAAACCGTAAGGTTTTTTGTCTATGGAATTTCATCGCTTTTTTTAAATTTTTTTTTTTTATTCAGAAATGTAAAATTTCACTTAAAGAATAAACATTTGATTTTTTAAATGTTTAATGAAAATGTTCGTATAACATCACTGTTCTGTGCAAAATTATTTTATTAACCAAACCAAATTGTTTAAGGTCCGTACACACTTAACGATTTAATGAGCGACGTCGCTCATTTTATCGTTAAGTGTGTATGCAGCCAGCGACAAACGATGCGCGGCCCCGCGGGTCGGCAACAATCTTCGCTGTCGGTAGGGCATGCAGGAAGGATGTGGACTGTCGTCCACGACCTTCATGCAGGGCTGGCGGGGGCGTGACGTCACTGAGCGATATGAGCGGTCATATCGCTCAGTGTGTACAGTCGGCCGCCGGCCGGCCCGGGAGGGGAAACATTAGACGATGTAGCTCACAGAGCGACATCGTTTAATGTGTACGGGCCTTTAGACTTTGGTCAAAATATTTTGCTGCCTTTGCAGCTGATGCAGGGAGGGGGGTAGGCGGCAGCAGCCTGTAACTGAGGCTGGAGGTAGGCGTGAAATGCATTGCTTGTACGTGTGAGTGCGTGGTGTCAGGTGCTGCGCGTGTATATGTGTGTGTGTGTCAGGTGCTGCCTGTGTATGTGTGTGTCAGCTCCTGTGTGTATGTGTGTGTCAGGTGCTGCGTGTATATATGAGTGTGTCTGATGGTGCGTGTGTATGCGTCAGCTGCCGCACGTGTGTGTGTGTGTGTCAGGTGTTGCGGGTGTATATGTGTGTGAGTATCAGGTGCTCCGCGTGTGTACAAGTGTATGTCTGGTGCTGTGCATGAATACGTATGTCTGTGTCAGGTGATGCGCGTGTACATGAGTGTGCGTCAGGTGCTGCGCGTGTACATGAGTGTGCATTAGGTGCTGCGCGTGTACATGAGTGTGCGTCAGGTGCTGCGTGTGTACATGAGTGTGCGTCAGGTGCTGCGCGTGTACATGTGTGTGCGTCAGGTGCTGCGCGTGTACATGTGTGTGCCTCAGGTGCTGCACGTGTCTATGTGTGTGTGAGTAAGGCACTGCGTGTGTATGTGTGTGTCTGATGGTGTGCGTGTATATGTATGTGTCAGGTGCTGCGTGTATATGCATGTGTCAGGTGCTGCGTGTATATGCATGTGTCAGGTGCTGCATGTTTATTTTATTGTGTCTGATGGTACATGTGTGTGTCAGGTGCCGCACGTGTATGTGTGTGTGTGTCAGGTGTTGCGCGTGTATGTGTGGGTCAGGTGCTGCATGTTTATTTTATTGTGTCTGATGCTACGTGTGTGTGTGTGTGTGTGTCAGGTGCCGCACGTGTATGTGTGTGTGTCAGGTGTTGCGCGTGTATGTGTGGGTCAGGTGCTGCATGTTTATTTTATTGTGTCTGATGCTACGTGTGTGTGTGTCAGGTGCCGCACGTGTATGTGTGTGTGTCAGGTATTGCGCGTGTATGTGTGTGTCAGGTGCCGCGCGTGTATGTGTGTGTCAGGTGCCGTTCCCCTTCTTCCCATCCCAGCTCTCTCTGTAGAATACAGCTCTGCACCCAGAGAGAGGGAAAGACTAGGGGGCTGATCACTGCACTGCTCACTTTTTGGTCATGAGTTCGGCCTCCTGTTTCTTCCAGTGCTGTGTTCCTGCAGCCTAGCCCTCCCTGTTGTGCCAGAGAATCAGCCCTTCCTTCCCCTGACAGAGAGAGAGAGCCCGAGGCAGATACACTCTTCCCGTAGCTGGCCTACCCCCAGTACTTCAGCACTGGCTATGCGGCAGTCAACAAAGGAGACCAGCAGGGGGTTCTGGCAGCATCAACTGTGGCCGCAGCTGGATCGGGGAGGCCTGCAGTGTCTGAGGTGGGCAACACTTCCTCCGCCGCTGTCACCTTCCCCTGCCGGAGAGAAAGCCAGAGACATACCCTTCCCGCAGCTGGGATACCCCTAGTACCTCAGCGCTGGACAGGCAGAAGTCTATGGAGGGGACCGGCAGGGGTTTCGGGCCGCAGCAGTAGCAGCGGCCGCAGTCAGATCAGGGAGGCCTGCAGGGTCAGAACTGGGCAGCACTTCCACCAACACTGTCACCTCTGTGCTGGGCATGTACACCAGTCCGTACGGACGGAGGTGTCCACAACAGGCAGCAGTATAATGAGTCAGACAAACTCATTACACGCTGCCCACTGCTGCGCCGCATGCCCTCGATGGAGGAAGCCTAGATGCGGTCCCTAGCGGCAGCGAGGGAGAAGGGTGATCACATCACCCTTCAACCCGGCACCTCACAATCAGCTGGGGATCTGCAGTAGCTTCATCTCTCTCTTCCTCTCCCTCTCTGACAGCACAGCAGCCCCTCTGGGTCCCATGTAGCTCTGCCCCCCTGCTCACAGTTCACTCGGCCTCTCCTGATTAAAAAGAAAATAAGAGCCTGACCTGCTGCTCAGATGCGAGGAGGGGACGGGCGGTAGGTCCTCTGTGAGTACACTACACAGTCAAAATTAACTCTGACTCCTCACAACAGTGTGGACTGCAGGCGACGTCAGATGCCAATTTGGGTGTGCTTGCCGCACTACCTGCCCATCAAGCCCAACGTGGCATTTTGTATTAGGAACCCTATAACAGCATTCCGACATCCCTCCCTATGACGCTGCCATCCATACACTGCCGCTCTCATACATCCGTACACCGCCACTCTCATACATCCGCACACTGCCGCTCTCACACAACTGTACACTGTTGCTCTCATACATCCATACACTGCCGCTCTCATACATCCGTACAACCCCGCTCTCATACATCCGTACAACCCCGCTCTCATACATCCGTACAACCCCGCACTCTTACAGCCGCACTCTTACAGCCGTACTCTTACAGCCGTACTCTTACAGCCGCACACTGCCGCACTCTTACAGCCGCACACCGCCGCACGCATACAGCCGCACACCATCGCACTCATACAGCCGCACACCGACGCAGTTATACAGCCGTACATTGCCGCTCTCATACATCCGCACACTGCCGCTCTCATACATCCGCACACTGCCGCTCACATCTATACATACATAGCCTCCATACATCTACACATCCAATCCCCGCGCAAGGGAACACTGAAATCACTATCACTTTTCCCCGGGGTGTGACCACAGCCAGCCACTACTCCGGCCACCTTCTTGTGACACCAAAATGCATCTTACCTATCATCAGGGTGGTGCTGCTGCTGGGGGCAGGTTGCTGCCTCAGTCTCCTAGTTGGTGCTGCGATTGGAGGGGGTACTGCTTCCCTGTGCTGCCACTGTCTCCCGGATCATCGTGCCGCTGGCTGAATTGCAGCTTGACGCTACTGCTGCCGGGAGTAACAGCTTCCTGACTGTTGTTGCTGGTGGCTGCCTACTGCTCATTGCCGCCGGAACACTGACCGGCTCAGCAGTGATGCTGGCGGAGGAGTAGTGGCGGTGGGGTGGTGCCTGCTCCCTTCCCTCGAGCATGCCGCAGTGTAAAAAAATAAATAATAGAGAGCATACCAGGGTGAGAGTCTGTATGGATCACAGTGATTACACGGGGCACAGGATAAGGACACCTTGCTGTGAGGGGCTCTGCCCACACAGATTGCTGCACCCTCTCTGATGTCAGCCGCTGCCCTCTCGTTCTCTGGGCGGCCAGTTCCAGTGTGAGGTAGGAGAGGAAGAGAACACACAGGTGTTAGGCGCCGTGGTCCGCGATGTCCTCGCGGCCCGGCGCCTAGCAACTAGGGACGCCGAGTGTGCTAGCCGCCGGCTCCCTAGCAACGCTAGGACGCCGGGCGCGCTGAGCCACCTGGACCCTAGCAACGGGGACGCCACGGACGGACTGCGCTCCCCTTGCAGGGTCAATCAAGTGAACTACACACACACACTTGTCTTCTGGTCGTGCAGCAAGGCAGCTGCACGGCATTGTGCTAATCAGGCTCTGAACTTCTGATTGAAGGACTCCCTGCTAAATACCTTCTCAGTGCTTCACACAGACGCCGGTAATAGCTTCCTGCATGCTGCTTTGGTTTGCTGACGTCTGTTCCAGTTCTGCTGTGTCCGGTCATTCCTGTCCTCAGAGTTCCTGAATCTTAGTGTTGTCATCTCTTCCCAAGGAGTCTTCCAGTCCTCATTTACCCGCAACAGTCGCTAGAGGATCTCGTGTGGTTTTCGTGAGTGGCGGCTCTGCCGCGTGCTGCGGCCTAGGCCGCTTTATTTTGTATTCTGTGTTGGTGCATTTGCGGAGGTTTACGCTCCCACACTCCTCTCCGGAACTCGCCGGTGCCGGGTAGAAGAGTGGACAAGTGGGTATTTTGGTTGTCCTTTTCCCTGGCGGTTTTCCGCACATACTCTAGTTTAAAGTTAGTTTTGAGCCCCTGGCTTTGTTGTTTAGTAGAGGGCCCCTTGTTATCACCCTGTCTCGGATTTCTCTTGGTCTCCCATTAAGACCTGAGGGGGCATCGGAGTTGGGCAGACGTAATCCGCCCTTCAAACGCGGCTGCCATGGGCCCAAGCAACCATAGTCTCGCAAGAGATTTCTGACAGCACGGGCGAGACAACGGAGATAGGGCGCCAGGGGCTATTCCCGTTCCCACTCCCTTTCCAAGCATTACGTTCCAGTACTCAGGTCCTTGCTATAAGATATCCCCTGACCAGAGTATTGGAATCATAACAACAGGAGAGCAGCCCTGATATATAACAGAGGTGGAAGTTCTATAGGCAGCAGAGACGGAGACCAGCCAGCCAGTCTCCCAGTGCCCTGATCACTACACGCCGCCAGCACAGCATTACAGGAGGGTCCTATAGTGCTGCCCTGAGCTAACAGGTGTGTGTACCAGTGTGCTGCGCCCTGGTGTCTCTGAGAGGGGTGAGGTCACCGTGCCGCTTTAGTATATGGCTTTTCCTTAGTACTGTAAGTTACAGCCCTGCACTAGTAGTGGCAACTCTGCCCTATGTGAACCTGTGAGGTTATTTTCCTATTTACAGAATAACCGGGGAGAAGGCGGCCATATTGCAGCTCTCAAGAGAAGGCACTCTAGTACACCCCCTGCTGGCGGCCACTGCGCAGGCGCAACAAATTGAAATGCCCGATCTCTATAATGGGGCATATTTCTCTTAATTAAAAAAAACCTGTAACTTTCTGAAAAACCACAACCCCAAAAGGCACTTCACAGGGACATGCTCTATCTAATAAAACAAACCCCAAGTCATATATATATATATATATATATATATATATATATATAAAATTAGATTTTACTCACCGGTAAATCTATTTCTCGTAGTCCGTAGTGGATGCTGGGACTCCGTAAGGACCATGGGGAATAGCGGCTCCGCAGGAGACTTGGCACAACTAAAGAGAGCTTTAGGACTACCTGGTGTGCACTGGCTCCTCCCCCTATGACCCTCCTCCAGACCTCAGTTAGGATACTGTGCCCGGAAGAGCTGACACTAAGGAAGGATTTTGAATCCCGGGTAAGACTCATACCAGCCACACCAATCACACCGTACAACTCGTGATATTATACCCAGTTAACAGTATGACAACAACGGAGCCTCTGCACAGATGGCTCTCAACAATAACCCTTTTGTTAACAATAACTATGTACAAGTACTTGGGATGGGCGCCCAGCATCCACTACGGACTACGAGAAATAGATTTACCGGTGAGTAAAATCTTATTTCTCTGACGTCCTAGTGGATGCTGGGAACTCCGTAAGGACCATGGGGAATAGCGGCTCCGCAGGAGACTGGGCACAAAAAGTAAAAGCTTTAGACTAGCTGGTGTGCACTGGCTCCTCCCCCTATGACCCTCCTCCAAGCCACAGTTAGATTTTTGTGCCCGAACGAGAAGGGTGCAAGCTAGGTGGCTCTCCTGAGCTGCTTAGAAGTAAAAGTTTAAATAGGTTTTTTATTTTCAGTGAGTCCTGCTGGCAACAGGCTCACTGCATCGTGGGACTAAGGGGAGAAGAAGCGAACTCACCTGACTGCAGAGTGGATTGGGCTTCTTGGCTACTGGACATTAGCTCCAGAGGGACGATCACAGGTTCAGCCTGGATGGGTCCCGGAGCCGTGCCGCCGGCCCCCTTACAGAGCCAGAAGAGCGAAGAGGTCCGGAGAAAGCGGCGGCAGAAGACGTTCCTGTCTTCAAATAAGGTAGCGCACAGCACTGCAGCTGTGCGCCATTGCTCTCAGCACACTTCACACTCCGGTCACTGAGGGTGCAGGGCGCTGGGGGGGAGCGCCCTGAGACGCAATAAAAACAATATAAAAACCTTATATGGCTAAAAAAAATGCATCACATATAGCTCCTGGGCTATATGGATGCATTTATCTCCTGCCAGTTTCCTGAAAAAAGCGGGAGAAAAGGCCGCCGTGAAGGGGGCGGAGCCTTTCTCCTCAGCACACAAGCGCCATTTTCTTTCACAGCTCCGCTGGAAGGACGGCTCCCTGACTCTCCCCTGCAGTCCTGCACTACAGAAACAGGGTAAAACAGAGAGGGAGGCACTATTGGCAGCTAATATATAAATACAGCAGCTATAACAGGGAGTAACACTTATATAAGGTTATCCCTGTATATATATAGCGCTCTGGTGTGTGCTGGCAAACTCTCCCTCTGTCTCCCCAAAGGGCTAGTGGGGTCCTGTCCTCTATCAGAGCATTCCCTGTGTGTGTGCTGGGTGTCGGTACGATTGTGTCGACATGTATGAGGAGGAAAATGATGTGGAAGCAGAGCAATTGCCTGTGTTAGTGATGTCACCCCCTAGGGGGTCGACACCTGACTGGATGGTAGTAATTAAAGAATTACGTGACAATGTCAGCACTTTGCAAAAAACTGAACATAGGCCAGGGCCTCAGCCGTTCCTTGCCACTCCGTGTGGTAAATGGCATATTGGCAAGTTTACGCTTCTCCTCCGACAATTTTATTTTAGGTTTTGGAGTCCTTTTTTTTCTGATATTTGGTGTTTTGGATTTGACATGCTCTGTACTATGACATTGGGCATCGGCCTTGGCAGACGACGTTGCTGGCATTTCATCGTCTCGGCCATGACTAGTGGCAGCAGCTTCAGCACGAGGTGGAAGTGGATCTTGATCTTTCCCTAATTTTGGAACCTCAACTTTTTTGTTCTCCATATTTTATAGGCAGAACTAAAAGGCACCTCAGGTAAACAATGGAGATGGATGGATTGGATACTAGTATACAATTATGGACGGACTGCCACGGTTAGGTGGTATAAAAAAACCACGGTTAGGTGGTATATATTATAATAATAATACAATTATGGATGGACGGACTGCCTGCCGACTGCCGACACAGAGGTAGCCACAGCCGTGAACTACCGCACTGTACACTGGTTGATAAAGAGATAGTAGTATACTCGTAACAACTAGTATGACACTATGACGACGGTATAAAGAATGGAAAAAAAACCACGGTTAGGTGGTATATATTATAATAATAATACAATTATGGATGGACGGACTGCCTGCCGACTGCCGACACAGAGGTAGCCACAGCCGTGAACTACCGCACTGTACACTGGTTGATAAAGAGATAGTAGTATACTCGTAACAACTAGTATGACACTATGACGACGGTATAAAGAATGAAAAAAAAACCACGGTTAGGTGGTATATATTATAATAATAATACAATTATGGATGGACGGACTGCCTGCCGACTGCCGACACAGAGGTAGCCACAGCCGTGAACTACCGCACTGTACACTGGTTGATAAAGAGATAGTAGTATACTCGTAACAACTAGTATGACACTATGACGACGGTATAAAGAATGAAAAAAAAACCACGGTTAGGTGGTATATATTATAATAATAATACAATTATGGATGGACGGACTGCCTGCCGACTGCCGACACAGAGGTAGCCACAGCCGTGAACTACCGCACTGTACACTGGTTGATAAAGAGATAGTAGTATACTCGTAACAACTAGTATGACACTATGACGACGGTATAAAGAATGAAAAAAAAACCACGGTTAGGTGGTATATATTATAATAATAATACAATTATGGATGGACGGACTGCCTGCCGACTGCCGACACAGAGGTAGCCACAGCCGTGAACTACCGCACTGTACACTGGTTGATAAAGAGATAGTAGTATACTCGTAACAATTAGGATGACACTATGACGGTATAAAGAATGAAAAAAAAAACCACGGTTAGGTGGTAGGTATATAATAATAAATAATACAATTCTGGTCGGACGGACTGCCTGCCGTGTGCCGACACAGAGGTAGCCACAGCCGTGAACTACCGCACTGTACACTGGTTGATAAAGAGATAGTAGTATACTCGTAACAATTAGGATGACACTATGACGGTATAAAGAATGAAAAAAAAAACCACGGTTAGGTGGTAGGTATATAATAATAAATAATACAATTCTGGTCGGACGGACTGCCTGCCGTGTGCCGACACAGAGGTAGCCACAGCCGTGAACTACCGCACTGTACACTGGTTGATAAAGAGATAGTAGTATACTCGTAACAATTAGGATGACACTATGACGGTATAAAGAATGAAAAAAAAAACCACGGTTAGGTGGTAGGTATATAATAATAAATAATACAATTCTGGTCGGACGGACTGCCTGCCGTGTGCCGACACAGAGGTAGCCACAGCCGTGAACTACCGCACTGTACACTGGTTGATAAAGAGATAGTAGTATACTCGTAACAATTAGGATGACACTATGACGGTATAAAGAATGAAAAAAAAAACCACGGTTAGGTGGTAGGTATATAATAATAAATAATACAATTCTGGTCGGACGGACTGCCTGCCGTGTGCCGACACAGAGGTAGCCACAGCCGTGAACTACCGCACTGTACACTGGTTGATAAAGAGATAGTAGTATACTCGTAACAATTAGGATGACACTATGACGGTATAAAGAATGAAAAAAAAACCACGGTTAGGTGGTAGGTATATAATAATAAATAATACAATTCTGGTCGGACGGACTGCCTGCCGTGTGCCGACACAGAGGTAGCCACAGCCGTGAACTACCGCACTGTACACTGGTTGATAAAGAGATAGTAGTATACTCGTAACAATTAGGATGACACTATGACGGTATAAAGAATGAAAAAAAAACCACGGTTAGGTGGTAGGTATATAATAATAAATAATACAATTCTGGTCGGACGGACTGCCTGCCGTGTGCCGACACAGAGGTAGCCACAGCCGTGAACTACCGCACTGTACACTGGTTGATAAAGAGATAGTAGTATACTCGTAACAATTAGGATGACACTATGACGGTATAAAGAATGAAAAAAAAAACCACGGTTAGGTGGTAGGTATATAATAATAAATAATACAATTCTGGTCGGACGGACTGCCTGCCGTGTGCCGACACAGAGGTAGCCACAGCCGTGAACTACCGCACTGTACACTGGTTGATAAAGAGATAGTAGTATACTCGTAACAATTAGGATGACACTATGACGGTATAAAGAATGAAAAAAAAAACCACGGTTAGGTGGTAGGTATATAATAATAAATAATACAATTCTGGTCGGACGGACTGCCTGCCGTGTGCCGACACAGAGGTAGCCACAGCCGTGAACTACCGCACTGTACACTGGTTGATAAAGAGATAGTAGTATACTCGTAACAATTAGGATGACACTATGACGGTATAAAGAATGAAAAAAAAACCACGGTTAGGTGGTAGGTATATAATAATAAATAATACAATTCTGGTCGGACGGACTGCCTGCCGTGTGCCGACACAGAGGTAGCCACAGCCGTGAACTACCGCACTGTACTGTGTCTGCTGCTAATATAGACTGGTTGATATTTAAAGAGATATTAGTAGTATACAACAATACTATACTGGTGGTCAGGCACTGGTCACCACTCCTGCAGCAAAAGTGTGCACTGTTAATTTATATAATTGTACTCCTGGCTCCTGCTAACAACCTGCAGTGCTCCCCAGTCTCCCCCACAATTAATTATAAGCTTTTAATTTATACATTGATGACTGTGCAGCACACTGGGCTGAGCTGAGTGCACACAGACTGAGTCACACTGTGTGACTGACTGTGCTGTGTATCGTTTTTTTTTTCAGGCAGAGAACGGATATAGCAGAGAGAAGTGAACGGATATATTATATTAAATAAAAGTTAACTAGCAACTGCACTGGTCACTGACTGTGGTAAACTAACTCTGTCTGCGACTCTGCACAATCTCTCTCTCTCTATCTAATCTATCTCTATTCTAATGGAGAGGACGCCAGACACGTCCTCTCCCTATCAATCTCAATGCACGAGTGAAAATGGCGGCGACGCGCGGCTCCTTATATAGAATCCGAGTCTCGCGATAGAATCCGAGCCTCGCGAGAATCCGACAGCGTCATGATGACGTTCGGGCGCGCTCGGGTTAACCGAGCAAGGCGGGAAGATCCGAGTCGCTCGGACCCGTGAAAAAAAACATGAAGTTCGGGCGGGTTCGGATTCCGAGGAACCGAACCCGCTCATCTCTATAAGATAGTGCTACTGTGTGGCGTATTTTGATTTGGGGTGCTATTGTGTGGCCATGCCCCTTCCTTGTGATACCACACCTTCTTTTTTTAAGGAGCGCACTGTCCCTTTATTAAGTATTGGAGAGAGGGCCCAAATTAATAGTTTGCAGGGAGGCGCCAAACACCCTAGCACTGGCCCTTTGGTAGGGGACAGGATTTGCTTCTGCTTGTGCACATATGTTATGATTGCCAGCCAACAGCACTGGTTTTGCCTATAACACTAACTATAAATATTTTGAATTGGTCCTGGACCACCAATCCAAGGCACCCCTGCAAGTGTCCTGAGGCACCCCAGGGTGCAGTTTGAGAACCACTGGTCTAGTGAGTACCCAGGATAATTATTGTAGCTGGTCTGCGGGTAACAGCTCTCAGATCCACTTCTAGAAAAAATGCAGCAATGTAATTTGAGTGACAAACTGCAGAGATGAACCCTTTCTGTGACCGCTGCACAGGGATCACACAAACTCTATTCATAGGGCTGACTTCACTTAGGGGAGATGTTCTCACCCCGCAAAGAAGTGCGAGTATATACCGCACTTACGGTACCATTGGATTTACAGATATTTTCTTGCAATACACTATGGGGGTCATTCTGAGTTGATTGCTCGCTAGCAGTTTTTAGCAGCCATGCAAACGCATTGTCGCTGCCCACTGGAGAGTGTATATTCACTTTGGAAAAGTGCGAACACTTGAGCAGCAGAGCGCCTGCAAAATCGTTTCAAAATAAGACCAGCACTGTAGTTACACTTCGTGTGCGTTGATTCTAACAACCGAGGGACGGCTTTTGATGTCACACACCCATCCAGCGAATGCCCAGCCACGTCTGCATTTCTTCTGCCACGCCTGCATTTTTCCAAGCACTCCCTGAAAACGGTCAGTTGACACCCAGAAACGCCCTCTTTCTGTCAATCTCCTTGTGGCCTGTTCTGTGATTGGAATAATCGCTAGAACTAGTGCAAAACCACAATGGACTTTGTACCCGTACGATGCGCATGCACATTACGGAGCATGCGCATGCACAGATTAGCCATTTTTTTTCAACTGATTGCTACGCAGCGAACAACGGCAGCATGCGATCAACTCGGAATGACCCCCTATATACATAGAAACATGGATTTTTACTGCAGGAATTATGGTTAGTTTAGGGGTATCGGTTAGGGTCAACAGAGGTGTAGCTAGGGGTCCAAGCGCCCCTGGCAAAGTAAGGGACTGGCGCCCCCCCTTTCGATAAAGCATTGCAGTCCATTGGCGGTTACCATGTTGGAGCCACAGCAACTGACCCCCTCCCCCACACGCTGCCCTACATCATCGGCTGGGATTCACTGTTGGTGTGAAGCCACTGGGAACAGTCTGGTAGCATTAGCAGCAGTCTGTGTCATAGATAGGGAAGGCAGAAGGTTAACTAGCTAATAGCAGTCTGTTGGCAGCAGAGGCTGGGCGGGGGGCTGAGAATGAGCCAACGCTGATCAGTGTCCAGTCTGCTCAGACAAAAATATTTTGTGATCAGGGCTGGTTCTAGACCAAAGGAGCCAATGGCAAAAATTTCCTTTGGCACCCCCCCCCCCCCCCACACACACACATACACACACACACACCAAAAAAGAACATATCCCAGTTTAACATAACGCTATGTGGTGCAAGGTGTGGAGCTGGTCACTTGTATCAGACCTCTGACATTTGCCTTTTCACCCATATTGCATACTTTTTCTTGCAGGTTGTGTCTTAATTCAAGAAGTGTTCTAAGTACTTCAGCTTAGTATCTTTACTGACCCCTCTTTACCCCACACTACATAACTGACCCCTCTATACCCTACACTACATCACTGACCTTTCTATAACCATCACTGCATTACTGACCCCTCTATACAGTACACTGACCTCTATATACCTGCTAGTACATCCCTGATGCCTATATTCCCTAAGCTAAATCCCTGACGCCTCTATTCCCTACGCTACATCCCTGACGCCTCTATTCCCTATGCTACATCCCTGACGCCTCTATACCCTACGCTACATCCCTGATGCCTCTATTCCCTACGCTACATTCCTGATGCCTCTATAACCTACGCTACATCCCTGACGCCTCTATACCCTACGCTACATCCCTGACGCCTCTATACAGTACAATGCATTACTGATCCCTCTAGACCATACATCCTCATTACATCAGAGAGATAGTGAAACACTGGAAAAAATAAGGATAAAGTGGACTACAGAAACTGATGCTCTAAACAAAGGAGAGAGAGAGAGAGAGAGAGAGAGAAAAGCACAAGGGAAAGTGGGCAATCGGAACACCATAGAGAGAGGAGAGATAGAAATGCCTGAAAAAGTAAAGGGGGTTGGGTATGGCATCCGGCGCTCGGGATTCCAGCAGTCACATGATACCTAATCCTAATCCTCTGGGGGGGTGGCGGATAGGGCTAACCCTCAGGGGGTGGCAGCTAGGACTAACCCCCCCCTCCCCTCCTAGTGCCTTCCCTAACACCCGCTCCCCCGGTCCTAACCCTCCCTCCAATACTCGCCTTCGGGATGTTGGCTGTCTGTGTGCCGGCACCAGTCTCCCAAGTGGTGTCAGGATTCCAACATCGGTCAAATGACCGCCGGTATACCGTCTGCCGGGATGGTAAATGTATCCTGAGGACAGGTAGTGAGTGTGGAGGGATAGGTGGTTCAGTAAAATGTAACAGCTCAAACTGCGATCATTCACTGATAAATTGATTTATAGCTCTCCCTTTTTAACCATTGCAGTCATAAAAGCAATGTTTTTTAAACTTTTAAATAAAGCTTGTTAGCATCCCCAGCACACTGTATATGCTGGGAGATGTAGTTCTCAATATGAAAACATTTAATTACTGTATGAACTCTAATTCCCCAACTGAAACCTCTCACAAACACACACTCCTAAATCTAGTACACACACACACACATTTCCCCAGTACTGACAACTCTCATCACTTCCACACACTGACAACTCCCTCCTGCTCCTCTCCCCACTGACACTGACAGCTCCCTCACAGTCACACACATCCTCCACCCCCCCACACACACACTGATAGCACACATGCACAAATCCCCCCCTCCTCGACACTAACTGTCACGGACTGCTTGGGCAGCAGGGGGCAGGCTCTGACTTGAAGTGCTGAAATTCAACAGCTCTCTCGAACTTGCAAGGCATGGCTGTGCAGCTGTCTCCAGCCATCTCCTTGCCCACTGTGTAATTTGTGGCGTTCTCTGATGTTCCCCGCTCTGCCTCTACAACCGGCACATAATGTACAGCAGTGGTGACTCCTGAGTATGGGCCTGGAGAACTCCGCCTACCGGGGGGTAGGGATTAATAATTTCAAAGGGGCAGAGCTAGGAGTGAAGCAGTGGACAGCAGTTGAGGGGCGTTTCAAACTGTAACAGGGTTGGGACAATTTCAGTATCCTTCCCTCACCGTCTAATTGGTCAGTCCCACGCTGATTGCCATAGCGCCCTTTCGAGACTGCAGAACTCTATCCCTTAGCCACGGTTGGCACAGCTGGATGGTGCCCCTGGCAAGTGCCATCCTGGCCAAGGGGTAGATACGCCCCTGAGGGTCAGGGCCAGCAACAGAAATCTCGGGGCCCAGTACACTATCTCTGGGGCCACCTCAACCCCCCCCTTAACTTGGCAGAGGGATCTTTAAAAAAAATGGAGCCTTTGACTCGGACCGTCAGTGAGGCCGGCAGGTGGTTTTCATACTGGGCTATCCAGCTCTTCGGTGGCGGTGGCAGGGACATTCAGAAAAGGGCCAGCACAGCAAAATGCATAATAATGGCAATACAGTATGGACCACAGGGACTGGACAAAGTGATGGGGTAAAAGGAGGGGGGAGGGTTTAGTTGGCCTGTTAATTGTTTTCCTGCTTAAATTGAGCAGTTGGTGGATACACTTTAAAAAGCAATATTGGCACTGTGGCCCCATTATTTCTGTTCTTAATACTTGGAGCCCTGAACAAGTGTCCCCTTTGTCCCCCCTGTCACCGGGCCTGTTCAGGCGTTACCTATGGAGAAGCTGCGACATGACATCCTAGGACACGATACTGCACCATGCATCACCATTATATTTCAGTGTGCCTTGTCAATATTTAAATCTTGTTCTGTGTGACGTGAGTTGTAAATGGTTGAAAATCTCTGTGCTACAGTATCGTCACCATGTAGTTATAACAACACCGCAAAACCACCAAAAGACGTGTTTTGGTAGAGGGACTGCTGGAGGGGCCCATTGGGGCCCCCAGTTTGCTACCCCACCCCAGTATACCTGTGCTGTAGCCAGTGGAAGGGGCACTATCTTCCCGGTGATCTCTTCGGGAAGATGGTGCCGCACATAGAAAGCAAAGACTCTGGCTGCACTCTCCTGCCCTCGCTCTAAGCAAGGTGATCGGGCCACAAAAGGACCCCTGTCGGACCTCGGCCTGTGGGCCACAAAAGGATGCATTGGGGGCGGCATGCGGCCCATGGGTTTGACATCCCTGCCCTAGAGTATCAAAATTTGTTTCACGGCACCCCTAGGCCAAAGTTTTTTTTATTGAGAAATTCAGAAAAAAATATAAAATTAAGTAAATTGTGTTTATAGCATGTCATCCTCAGGTTCAGTTATGTTGTGAGGGAATGGTTTTGCCAATTTAATAAAGTATAAATAATTTTAATTGGTCCTGGACCACCAAACTATGCTACCAGTGCAAGAACCCCAGTTTGGAAACTACTGCCATAAAATAAACCTTTTTTGTTTTTTTTAAACTACATGTAATACACCTTAGATCTCAGTTCCTAAAAGGTTTTAAACCCTTGCATACAGTAAACTACACATATTTAAAAATCCTACACCGGGCACAAGTGCTCACGGGCCAATTTCATGGCAGTCTCGGATAGGAGGGCATTGTGGATTCACCAAGGGAATGCTGATGCTGATGCTGACTCCAAGAAGAAAGGGAGTCTCTTCCCTATGAAGGTGAAGCCTTGTTTGGCGACGGCCTAGTTAATTTGATCTCGGCAGCTCCCGCAGGTAAGTCATCCTTCTTGCCCTATGTTCCCTCTCAACGGATGAAGACGCATCATTATCTGACGCAGTCATTTCGGCCCAATAGATATGCAAGAAGTTAAGATTCCCCTTTCTTTGCAGGTAGAGGAAGGAAAAGAGGGAAGAGGTCTGTAGCCTCTTCAAGATCGCAGGAGCAGAAATCGTCCTCTGCTTCTGCCAAATCCACTGCATGACGCTGGGGCTCTCTTGCAGGAGCCCGCACCAGTGGGGGGCACGTCTAAAACTCTTCAGTCAGTTCTAGATTCATTCGGACCTGGACTCGTGGGTTTTACAAATAGTGTCCCAAGGGTACAAACTGGGGTTTCAAGACGTTCCCCCTCACCGATTGATCAAATCAGCCTTAGTCAGCAGGGAGAAGGTTTTTATTCAAGCCTCTTCGTGGTCCCGAAGCCGGACGGCTCAGTTAGACCAATCTGAAATCTGAAATCCCTTAATTTCTACCTAAAGAAATTCAATTTCAAGATGGAATCTCTCAGGGTAGTGATCTCCAGTCCGGGGGATAAAGGAGATTTCATGGTTTTGGTAGACATAAAGGATGCCTACTTATATGTTCCCATTTAGCCACTGCATCAAGCTACCTGAGGTTTGCAATTCAGGATTGTCATTACCAATTTCAGACGTTGCCGTTTGGTCTGTCCACGGCTCCGAGGATTTTCACCAGGGTGATGGCGGAAATGATGGTCCTCCTTCGCAAGCAAGGAGTCACAATTATCCCGTACTTTGATGATCTCCTGATAAAGGCGAGATCCAGGGACCAGTTGGTGCAAAACATCTACTCTTCCTGACAGTTCTTCAACAACATGGTTGGCTCCTAAACTTGCCAAAATCGCAGTTGGTCCCAATGACGCGGTTGTTGTTTTTGGGAGTGATACTGGACACAGAAGAGGTTTTCTTCTAGTGGAAAGGCTCTGGAGATCAAGAGTCTGGTCAAACAAATTCTGAAACCAGCAAGAGTGTTAATCCATCAATGCATTCAGTTGCTGGGGAAGATGGTTGCGGCCTACGAGGCCATTCAGTTTGGCAGGTTCCATGCCAGAGTGTTCCAGTGGGACCTGTTGGACAAGTGGTCCGGATCCCACCTACACATGCACCGGAGGATAATCCTGTCTTCCAAGACCAGAATCTCACTCCATTGGTGGCTGCACAGTTCTCACCACCTAGAGGGGCGATGGTTCGGGATCCAGGACGGGATCCTAGGGACCACGGATGCAACCCTCCGAGGCTGGAGAGCAGTCACACAGGGGGAAAACATCCAAGGAAGATGGTCAAGTCTTCCTTGGATGTTTTCATCTCCACATAAATGTTCTGGAGTTAAGGGCCATTTAATAACTGCAGACACAGTACGCACTGGGACGGGTGCCCAGCATCCTCTACGGACTAAGAGAAAAGGATTTACCGGTAGGTATTAAAATCCTATTTTCTCTAACGTCCTAGAGGATGCTGGGGACTCCGTAAGGACCATGGGGATAGACGGGCTCCGCAGGAGACATGGGCACTTTAAGAAAGACTTTAGTTCTGGGTGTGCACTGGCTCCTCCCTCTATGCCCCTCCTCCAGACCTCAGTTTGATACTGTACCCAGTGGAGACTGGGTGCTTTTCAGGAGCTCTCCTGAGCTTTCTGACAGAAAGTATTTTGTTAGGTTTTTAATTTTCAGGGAGCACTGCTGGCAACAGACTCCCTCATCGAGGGACTGAGGGGAGAGAAGCAGCCCTACTCTCTGAGTTGCAAGGTCCTGCTTCTTAGGCTACTGGACACCATTAGCTCCAGTGGGATTGGTACGCAGGATCTCACCCTCGCCGACAGTCCCAGAGCCGCGCCGCCGTCCCCCTCGCAGAGCCGGAAGATAGAAGCCGGGTGAGTATGAGAAGAAAAGAAGACTTCAGAGGCGGCAGAAGACTTCATGATCTTCACTGAGGTAACGCACAGCACTGCAGCTGTGCGCCTTTGCTCCCATACACCTCACATACTCTGGTCACTGTAAGGGTGCAGGGCGCAGGGGGGGCGCCCTGGGCAGCAATATAAACCTCTTTCGCAAAAATATAACATATATACAGCTGGGCACTTTATATATGTATAAGCCCCCACCAATTTTTGTTTAAGCGGGACAGAAGCCCGCCTCCGAGGGGGCGGGGCTTCTCCCTCAGCACTCACCAGCGCCATTTTTTCTCCACAGCACCGCTGAGAGGAAGCTCCCCGAACTCTCCCCTGCTTATACCACGTTAGACAAGAGGGTTGAAAAGAGGGGGGGGGGGGGCACATAATTCGCAAATTACATACAGCAGCACTACTGGGCAAACATTAAGTTACTGTTTTATTCCTGGGTTATATAGCGCTGGGGGGTGTGCTGGCATACTCTCTCTCTGTCTCTCCAAAGGGCCTTGTGGGGAAACTGTCTTCAGAAAAAGCATTCCCTGTGTGTGTAGTGTGTCGGTACACGTGTGTCGACATGTCTGAGGAAGAAGGCTATATTAGAGAGGAGCGGGAGCAAATGAATGTGGTGTCTCCGCCGACAGCTGATTGGATGGATATGTGGAATGTTTTAAATGCTAGTGTAAACTCATTGCACAAAAGATTAGACAAGGCAGAAGCTTTGGGACAGTCAGGGTTTAAACCCATGCCTGATCCTATGTTGCAGGGACTGTCAGGGTCTCATAAGCGCCCACTATCCCAGATTGTTGACACAGATACCGACACGGATTCTGACTCCAGTGTCGATTACGATGATGCAAAGTTACAGCCAAAATTGGCAAAATCCATTCGATTTATGATTATGCAATAAAAGATGTTTTGCACATCACAGAGGAACCCCCTGTCGCTGACAAAAGGGTACATATGTACAAGGGTAAGAAGCCTGAGGTAACCTTTCCCCCCTCACACGAGCTGAACGAGTTATGTGAAAAAGCTTGGGAATCTCCAGATAAAAGACTGCAGATTTCCAAAAGGATTCTTATGGCGTATCCTTTCCCATCAACGGATAGGTTACGATGGGAATCCTCCCCTAGGGTGGACAAAGCATTAACACACTTATCCAAGAAGGTAGCCCTCCCGTCCCAGGATACGGCTACCCTCAAAGAGTGTGCTGACCGCAAACAGGAGATTACCCTGAAGTCCATTTATACACATTCAGGTACCTTACTCAGACCGGCAATTGCGTCGGCCTGGGTGTGTAGTGCTGTAGCGGCATGGACAAATACCTTATCTGAGGGGATGGATAGCCTAGACAAGGATACTATTTTATTGACCCTGGGGCATATAAGAGATGCTGTCCTATATATGTGTGTATGCAAACTACAGGTGGTGCTGCAGGGCCCACACCCTTTTACTTGTCTTGTAGAGCAGCTCTGAAGCTGTTACAGTGCCCAGCTGCTGCAAGAAATCAGCTTGAATGCTTCAGGGGCTTGGGCATGGCCAACATGAGCCCCACACCGAAGGAGGGTGGGGGTGTTTAATGCAAACTTGGGGTTATCCAAGCGCCGCAAAAGGCCGCCATGCCCTGCATGCCCCTTTTCTCTTTCTCTTTTCATATACAGATGAGGGTTCCAGCCAACTTTGGCCCACTGCTTGGATGACATCACCGTATGCAAATCCGTCTGCTGCAGACCTTCCCCCAGGAATGCTTGCAATAGTTGTTGCATATGGTTTAATGTCTGAGGGTGCTTCAGTATTAGGCAGCCTTCCGCCCTCCCATGTTCATCTGAAAAGATGTGGTCTCCCTGCAGTTGTTGTCCCCAGACGAGAGTTCCCTTGTGCTTCCTCAGTTAAATCTCCTTAACTTGACGGGGGTGTGCCCGAGCAGCCGCCCTCCCCAGCCCTATCCCAACACATACTTATCTTGCATATGAGATCTCTTGATCATGAAGATAGTTCTCACAGGTTGAGGTTCATCCTGGCCCCGCTCCCCGCTGGAGATCGCTGATGGGGACAGCAGCGGGGCTTCAGCAGAAGGGTGAGTATGTGTGGCCAGAGACCTCCCTTCCCATGTGCAGGCCTGCAGAGTCTGCCGCGCAGGATGGGGCATGTGGCACTCTCCCTCCCAGGGGCTCTTCCAGATGTAGCTCCTCAGCAGTATTTTTCCCGGGCTGCGCGGCGCTCTCCCCGACTGGCATCCGCCCTGGAACACTGCCTTCCTCAACGCAACATCAGCAGGGGGCCCTGGCCTCATCACCATCCCAGGTCTTTCTCATGTATGTATCATGTATGTGTGTGTGATATATGTATGAATCATATATGTTTGTGATATATATATATATTCCATAGACAAAAAACCTTACGGTTTCACATGTCCCATTAAGGCTTCTTAGACATGATCGAAATTTCAGAAACCTGTTGTAACTCTTCCACTCAAACTCCAAAAAGCAATGAAATTCCGATCATTAAGGCTGACGCCTTAATGGACGTGTTCCTTGCGCAATACAGATATGGTATGCCATCACAGCCTGTGGGTAAGTGCAGATTCAGCACTCTCACAGAGTGAGATTGCTGTCACTCACACAATGGTGGAGCTGCTAATTCACAGATTTGTGTGCTCATTGGAATACACACATGCAGTCTATGCAACTGAAGGTCTGAGCAGTTTTGTGGTGCTCCCATCCCACACAGTGCCCACAACCATCCCATTCAGTCAACACAACAAAGCCACCTTGTTACAACATCCTTCTAACTCCATACATCCATCTCACTTAGTATACACATTTAGCTCCCTCAAACATCTTGGTTAATTGCTAAACTATAATACCCCATCTACGGTCTATGCATCTACACTTACTTCCCCTATACACCCCCATGCTGCCCGGTCTTCCCCAATCCCTACTGCTGTATTCTCCCATCTGTGCTAGTCTGTACTAACTTATCTGTACCATCTGTCTTTCCCCACCTGTGCATTGTCTGTACCACCGTTTCCTTCTCTCTGTGCTGCTCAGTGTTTCCTTCTTCAACGTCACTCTGCCTCCTCCAGTACATGGCACACTGTCTTCTCTCCCATCTGCACCAGTTTTCTACCCATCCATGCCAGTGTTTTCAACCCATCTGCACCATTTCCCCCATCTGCACCGCTCTGTCTCCCTTCCCATACTTGCTGCTTAATCTACCCCCTATCCACACCACTCTTACCCTATTCATGTAGCTGACATCCTGAAGGTAAATTTAGTGGATCCTGCGCTCTTGGCAGGGGGATAACCGCCACAGCCCACCCCCCAGTGGTCCGGAAACGCCTCCGTTGTGCAGACCATGCCCTGCCAATGGCATTCTAACGCTGTTTGCACGCCCCCCTCCTTCCCCGCAACCACCTCTGCCTATCCATCAGGCAGGGTGATAGCATCTCACTGGGCTCCTGGGGTACGCACGCGCAGTGCGGCCATTGCACGTGCGCACCTCACAAACTAATTCAGACTGCAATCGCTGCTGCTGCTGCGGTCTGAATTACCCCGTGTTTCTCTGTCCCCCCCATTAGTGCTGCTTAGTGTTCCCTCTATCCACACACTTCTGTTCCCCCATCCACACCGCTCTCCTCCCTCCAATCAACAACACTCTTACCTCATCTGAGCAGCTTTGTCTTCCGCTCAGACCTTCAGTTGCATAGACTGCATGTGTGTATTCCAATGAGCACACAAATCTGTGAATTAGCAGCTCCACCATTGTGTGAGTGACAGCAATCTCACTCTGTGAGAGTGCTGAATCTGCACTTACCCACAGGCTGTGATGGCATACCATATCTGTATTGCGCAAGGAACACGTCCATTAAGGCGTCAGCCTTAATGATCGGAATTTAATTGCTTTTTGGAGTTTGAGTGGAAGAGTTACAACAGGTTTCTGAAATTTCGATCATGTCTAAGAAGCCTTAATGGGACATGTGAAACCGTAAGGTTTTTTGTCTATGGAATTTCATCGCTTTTTTTTAATTTATTTTTTTTATTCAGAAATGTAAAATTTCACTTAAAGAATAAACATTTGATTTTTTAAATGTTTAATGAAAATGTTCGTATAACATCACTGTTCTGTGCAAAATTATTTTATTAACCAAACCAAATTGTTTAAGGTCCGTACACACTTAACGATTTAATGAGCGACGTCGCTCATTTTATCGTTAAGTGTGTATGCAGCCAGCGACAAACGATGCGCGGCCCCGCGGGTCGGCAACAATCTTCGCTGTCGGTAGGGCATGCAGGAAGGATGTGGACTGTCGTCCACGACCTTCATGCAGGGCTGGCGGGGGCGTGACGTCACTGAGCGATATGAGCGGTCATATCGCTCAGTGTGTACAGTCGGCCGCCGGCCGGCCCGGGAGGGGAAACATTAGACGATGTAGCTCACAGAGCGACATCGTTTAATGTGTACGGGCCTTTAGACTTTGGTCAAAATATTTTGCTGCCTTTGCAGCTGATGCAGGGAGGGGGGTAGGCGGCAGCAGCCTGTAACTGAGGCTGGAGGTAGGCGTGAAATGCATTGCTTGTACGTGTGAGTGCGTGGTGTCAGGTGCTGCGCGTGTATATGTGTGTGTGTGTCAGGTGCTGCCTGTGTATGTGTGTGTCAGCTCCTGTGTGTATGTGTGTGTCAGGTGCTGCGTGTATATATGAGTGTGTCTGATGGTGCGTGTGTATGCGTCAGCTGCCGCACGTGTGTGTGTGTGTGTCAGGTGTTGCGGGTGTATATGTGTGTGAGTATCAGGTGCTCCGCGTGTGTACAAGTGTATGTCTGGTGCTGTGCATGAATACGTATGTCTGTGTCAGGTGATGCGCGTGTACATGAGTGTGCGTCAGGTGCTGCGCGTGTACATGAGTGTGCATTAGGTGCTGCGCGTGTACATGAGTGTGCGTCAGGTGCTGCGTGTGTACATGAGTGTGCGTCAGGTGCTGCGCGTGTACATGTGTGTGCGTCAGGTGCTGCGCGTGTACATGTGTGTGCCTCAGGTGCTGCACGTGTCTATGTGTGTGTGAGTAAGGCACTGCGTGTGTATGTGTGTGTCTGATGGTGTGCGTGTATATGTATGTGTCAGGTGCTGCGTGTATATGCATGTGTCAGGTGCTGCGTGTATATGCATGTGTCAGGTGCTGCGTGTATATGCATGTGTCAGGTGCTGCGTGTATATGCATGTGTCAGGTGCTGCGTGTATATGCATGTGTCAGGTGCTGCGTGTATATGCATGTGTCAGGTGCTGCATGTTTATTTTATTGTGTCTGATGGTACGTGTGTGTGTCAGGTGCTGCACGTGTATATGTGTGTGTGTGTCAGGTGTTGCGCGTGTATGTGTGGGTCAGGTGCTGCATGTTTATTTTATTGTGTCTGATGCTACGTGTGTGTGTGTCAGGTGCCGCACGTGTATGTGTGTGTGTCAGGTGTTGCGCGTGTATGTGTGGGTCAGGTGCTGCATGTTTATTTTATTGTGTCTGATGCTACGTGTGTGTGTGTCAGGTGCCGCACGTGTATGTGTGTGTGTCAGGTGTTGCGCGTGTATGTGTGTGTCAGGTGCCGCGCGTGTATGTGTGTGTCAGGTGCCGTTCCCCTTCTTCCCATCCCAGCTCTCTCTGTAGAATACAGCTCTGCACCCAGAGAGAGGGAAAGACTAGGGGGCTGATCACTGCACTGCTCACTTTTTGGTCATGAGTTCGGCCTCCTGTTTCTTCCAGTGCTGTGTTCCTGCAGCCTAGCCCTCCCTGTTGTGCCAGAGAATCAGCCCTTCCTTCCCCTGACAGAGAGAGAGAGCCCGAGGCAGAGACACTCTTCCCGTAGCTGGCCTACCCCCAGTACTTCAGCACTGGCCATGCGGCAGTCAACAAAGGAGACCAGCAGGGGGTTCTGGCAGCATCAGCTGTGGCCGCAGCTGGATCGGGGAGGCCTGCAGTGTCTGAGGTGGGCAACACTTCCTCCGCCGCTGTCACCTTCCCCTGCCGGAGAGAAAGCCAGAGACATACCCTTCCCGCAGCTGGGATACCCCTAGTACCTCAGCGCTGGACAGGCAGAAGTCTATGGAGGGGACCGGCAGGGGTTTCGGGCCGCAGCAGTAGCAGCGGCCGCAGTCAGATCAGGGAGGCCTGCAGGGTCAGAACTGGGCAGCACTTCCACCAACACTGTCACCTCTGTGCTGGGCATGTACACCAGTCCGTACGGACGGAGGTGTCCACAACAGGCAGCAGTATAATGAGTCAGACAAACTCATTACACGCTGCCCACTGCTGCGCCGCATGCCCTCGATGGAGGAAGCCTAGATGCGGTCCCCAGCGGCAGCGAGGGAGAAGGGTGATCACATCACCCTTCAACCCGGCACCTCACAATCAGCTGGGGATCTGCAGTAGCTTCATCTCTCTCTTCCTCTCCCTCTCTGACAGCACAGCAGCCCCTCTGGGTCCCATGTAGCTCTGCCCCCCTGCTCACAGTTCACTCGGCCTCTCCTGATTAAAAAGAAAATAAGAGCCTGACCTGCTGCTCAGATGCGAGGAGGGGACGGGCGGTAGGTCCTCTGTGAGTACACTACACAGTCAAAATTAACTCTGACTCCTCACAACAGTGTGGACTGCAGGCGACGTCAGATGCCAATTTGGGTGTGCTTGCCGCACTACCTGCCCATCAAGCCCAACGTGGCATTTTGTATTAGGAACCCTATAACAGCATTCCAACATCCCTCCCTATGACGCTGCCATCCATACACTGCCGCTCTCATACATCCGTACACCGCCACTCTCATACATCCGCACACTGCCGCTCTCACACAACTGTACACTGTTGCTCTCATACATCCATACACTGCCGCTCTCATACATCCGTACAACCCCGCTCTCATACATCCGTACAACCCCGCACTCTTACAGCCGCACTCTTACAGCCGTACTCTTACAGCCGTACTCTTACAGCCGCACACTGCCGCACTCTTACAGCAGCACACCGCCGCACGCATACAGCCGCACACCATCGCACTCATACAGCCGCACACCGACGCAGTTATACAGCCGTACATTGCCGCTCTCATACATCCGCACACTGCCGCTCTCATACATCCGCACACTGCCGCTCACATCTATACATACATAGCCTCCATACATCTACACATCCAATCCCCGCGCAAGGGAACACTGAAATCACTATCACTTTTCCCCGGGGTGTGACCACAGCCAGCCACTACTCCGGCCACCTTCTTGTGACACCAAAATGCATCTTACCTATCATCAGGGTGGTGCTGCTGCTGGGGGCAGGTTGCTGCCTCAGTCTCCTAGTTGGTGCTGCGATTGGAGGGGGTACTGCTTCCCTGTGCTGCCACTGTCTCCCGGATCATCGTGCCGCTGGCTGAATTGCAGCTTGACGCTACTGCTGCCGGGAGTAACAGCTTCCTGACTGTTGTTGCTGGTGGCTGCCTACTGCTCATTGCCGCCGGAACACTGACCGGCTCGGCAGTGATGCTGGCGGAGGAGTAGTGGCGGTGGGGTGGTGCCTGCTCCCTTCCCTCGAGCATGCCGCAGTGTAAAAAAATAAATAATAGAGAGCATACCAGGGTGAGAGTCTGTATGGATCACAGTGATTACACGGGGCACAGCATAAGGACACCTTGCTGTGAGGGGCTCTGCCCACACAGATTGCTGCACCCTCTCTGATGTCAGCCGCTGCCCTCTCGTTCTCTGGGCGGCCAGTTCCAGTGTGAGGTAGGAGAGGAAGAGAACACACAGGTGTTAGGCGCCGTGGTCCGCGATGTCCTCGCGGCCCGGCGCCTAGCAACTAGGGACGCCGAGCGTGCTAGCCGCCGGCTCCCTAGCAACGCTAGGACGCCGGGTGCGCTGAGCCGCCTGGACCCTAGCAACGGGGACGCCACGGACGGACTGAGCTCCCCTTGCAGGGTCAATCAAGTGAACTACACACACACACTTGTCTTCTGGTCGTGCAGCAAGGCAGCTGCACGGCATTGTGCTAATCAGGCTCTGAACTTCTGATTGAAGGACTCCCTGCTAAATACCTTCTCAGTGCTTCACACAGACGCCGGTAATAGCTTCCTGCATGCTGCTTTGGTTTGCTGACGTCTGTTCCAGTTCTGCTGTGTCCGGTCATTCCTGTCCTCAGAGTTCCTGAATCTTAGTGTTGTCATCTCTTCCCAAGGAGTCTTCCAGTCCTCATTTACCCGCAACAGTCGCTAGAGGATCTCGTGTGGTTTTCGTGAGTGGCGGCTCTGCCGCGTGCTGCGGCCTAGGCCGCTTTATTTTGTATTCTGTGTTGGTGCATTTGCGGAGGTTTACGCTCCCACACTCCTCTCCGGAACTCGCCGGTGCCGGGTAGAAGAGTGGACAAGTGGGTATTTTGGTTGTCCTTTTCCCTGGCGGTTTTCCGCACATACTCTAGTTTAAAGTTAGTTTTGAGCCCCTGGCTTTGTTGTTTAGTAGAGGGCCCCTTGTTATCACCCTGTCTCGGATTTCTCTTTGTCTCCCATTAAGACCTGAGGGGGCATCGGAGTTGGGCAGACGTAATCCGCCCTTCAAACGCGGCTGCCATGGGCCCAAGCAACCATAGTCTCGCAAGAGATTTCTGACAGCACGGGCGAGACAACGGAGATAGGGCGCCAGGGGCTATTCCCGTTCCCACTCCCTTTCCAAGCATTACGTTCCAGTACTCAGGTCCTTGCTATAAGATATCCCCAGACCAGAGTATTGGAATCATAACAACAGGAGAGCAGCCCTGATATATAACAGAGGTGGAAGTTCTATAGGCAGCAGAGACGGAGACCAGCCAGCCAGTCTCCCAGTGCCCTGATCACTACACGCCGCCAGCACAGCATTACAGGAGGGTCCTATAGTGCTGCCCTGAGCTAACAGGTGTGTGTACCAGTGTGCTGCGCCCTGGTGTCTCTGAGAGGGGTGAGGTCACCGTGCCGCTTTAGTATATGGCTTTTCCTTAGTACTGTAAGTTACAGCCCAGCACTAGTAGTGGCAACTCTGCCCTATGTGAACCTGTGAGGTTATTTTCCTATTTACAGAATAACCGGGGAGAAGGCGGCCATATTGCGGCTCTCAAGAGAAGGCACTCTAGTACACCCCCTGCTGGCGGCCACTGCGCAGGCGCAACAAATTGAAATGCCCGATCTCTATAATGGGGCATATTTCTCTTAATTAAAAAAAACCTGTAACTTTCTGAAAAACCACAACCCCAAAAGGCACTTCACAGGGACATGCTCTATCTAATAAAACAAACCCCAAGTCATATATATATATATATATATATATATATATATAAGATTTTACTCACCGGTAAATCTATTTCTCTTAGTCCGTAGTGGATGCTGGGACTCCGTAAGGACCATGGGGAATAGCGGCTCCGCAGGAGACTTGGCACAACTAAAGAGAGCTTTAGGACTACCTGGTGTGCACTGGCTCCTCCCCCTATGACCCTCCTCCAGACCTCAGTTAGGATACTGTGCCCGGAAGAGCTGACACTAAGGAAGGATTTTGAATCCCGGGTAAGACTCATACCAGCCACACCAATCACACCGTACAACTAGAGATGAGCGCCTGAAATTTTTCGGGTTTTGTGTTTTGGTTTTGGGTTCGGTTCCGCGGCCGTGTTTTGGGTTCGAACGCGTTTTAGCAAAACCTCACCGAATTTTTTTTGTCGGATTCGGGTGTGTTTTGGATTCGGGTGTTTTTTTCCAAAAACACTAAAAAACAGCTTAAATCATAGAATTTGGGGGTCATTTTGATCCCAAAGTATTATTAACCTCAAAAACCATAATTTACACTCATTTTCAGTCTATTCTGAATACCTCACACCTCACAATATTATTTTTAGTCCTAAAATTTGCACCGAGGTCGCTGTGTGAGTAAGATAAGCGACCCTAGTGGCCGACACAAACACCGGGCCCATCTAGGAGTGGCACTGCAGTGTCACGCAGGATGTCCCTTCCAAAAAACCCTCCCCAAACAGCACATGACGCAAAGAAAAAAAGAGGCGCAATGAGGTAGCTGTGTGAGTAAGATTAGCGACCCTAGTGGCCGACACAAACACCGGGCCCATCTAGGAGTGGCACTGCAGTGTCACGCAGGATGGCCCTTCCAAAAAACCCTCCCCAAACAGCACATGACGCAAAGAAAAAAAGAGGCGCAATGAGGTAGCTGTGTGAGTAAGATTAGCGACCCTAGTGGCCGACACAAACACCGGGCCCATCTAGGAGTGGCACTGCAGTGTCACGCAGGATGGCCCTTCCAAAAAACCCTCCCCAAACAGCACATGACGCAAAGAAAAAAAGAGGCGCAATGAGGTAGCTGACTGTGTGAGTAAGATTAGCGACCCTAGTGGCCGACACAAACACCGGGCCCATCTAGGAGTGGCACTGCAGTGTCACGCAGGATGTCCCTTCCAAAAAACCCTCCCCAAACAGCACATGACGCAAAGAAAAAAAGAGGCGCAATGAGGTAGCTGTGTGAGTAAGATTAGCGACCCTAGTGGCCGACACAAACACCGGGCCCATCTAGGAGTGGCACTGCAGTGTCACGCAGGATGGCCCTTCCAAAAAACCCTCCCCAAACAGCACATGACGCAAAGAAAAAAAGAGGCGCAATGAGGTAGCTGTGTGAGTAAGATTAGCGACCCTAGTGGCCGACACAAACACCGGGCACATCTAGGAGTGGCACTGCAGTGTCACGCAGGATGTCCCTTCCAAAAAACCCTCCCCAAACAGCACATGACGCAAAGAAAAAAAGAGGCGCAATGAGGTAGCTGACTGTGTGAGTAAGATTAGCGACCCTAGTGGCCGACACAAACACCGGGCCCATCTAGGAGTGGCACTGCAGTGTCACGCAGGATGTCCCTTCCAAAAAACCCTCCCCAAACAGCACATGACGCAAAGAAAAAAAGAGGCGCAATGAGGTAGCTGACTGTGTGAGTAAGATTAGCGACCCTAGTGGCCGACACAAACACCGGGCCCATCTAGGAGTGGCACTGCAGTGTCACGCAGGATGTCCCTTCCAAAAAACCCTCCCCAAACAGCACATGACGCAAAGAAAAAAAGAGGCGCAATGAGGTAGCTGACTGTGTGAGTAAGATTAGCGACCCTAGTGGCCGACACAAACACCGGGCCCATCTAGGAGTGGCACTGCAGTGTCACGCAGGATGTCCCTTCCAAAAAACCCTCCCCAATCAGCACATGATGCAAAGAAAAAGAAAAGAAAAAAGAGGTGCAAGATGGAATTGTCCTTGGGCCCTCCCACCCACCCTTATGTTGTATAAACAAAACAGGACATGCACACTTTAACCAACCAATCATTTCAGTGACAGGGTCTGCCACACGACTGTGACTGATATGACGGGTTGGTTTGGACCCCCCCCAAAAAAGAAGCAATTAATCTCTCCTTGCACAAACTGGCTCTACAGAGGCAAGATGTCCACCTCATCTTCACCCTCCGATATATCACCGTGTACATCCCCCTCCTCACAGATTATCAATTCGTCCCCACTGGAATCCACCATCTCAGCTCCCTGTGTACTTTGTGGAGGCAATTGCTGCTGGTCAATGTCTCCGCGGAGGAATTGATTATAATTCATTTTAATGAACATCATCTTCTCCACATTTTCTGGATGTAACCTCGTACGCCGATTGCTGACAAGGTGAGCGGCGGCACTAAACACTCTTTCGGAGTACACACTTGTGGGAGGGCAACTTAGGTAGAATAAAGCCAGTTTGTGCAAGGGCCTCCAAATTGCCTCTTTTTCCTGCCAGTATAAGTACGGACTGTGTGACGTGCCTACTTGGATGCGGTCACTCATATAATCCTCCACCATTCTATCAATGTTGAGAGAATCATATGCAGTGACAGTAGACGACATGTCCGTAATCGTTGTCAGGTCCTTCAGTCCGGACCAGATGTCAGCATCAGCAGTCGCTCCAGACTGCCCTGCATCACCGCCAGCGGGTGGGCTCGGAATTCTGAGCCTTTTCCTCGCACCCCCAGTTGCGGGAGAATGTGAAGGAGGAGATGTTGACAGGTCGCGTTCCGCTTGACTTGACAATTTTGTCACCAGCAGGTCTTTCAACCCCAGCAGACCTGTGTCTGCCGGAAAGAGAGATCCAAGGTAGGCTTTAAATCTAGGATCGAGCACGGTGGCCAAAATGTAGTGCTCTGATTTCAACAGATTGACCACCCGTGAATCCTTGTTAAGCGAATTAAGGGCTGCATCCACAAGTCCCACATGCCTAGCGGAATCGCTCCGTGTTAGCTCCTCCTTCAATGCCTCCAGCTTCTTCTGCAAAAGCCTGATGAGGGGAATGACCTGACTCAGGCTGGCAGTGTCTGAACTGACTTCACGTGTGGCAAGTTCAAAGGGCATCAGAACCTTGCACAACGTTGAAATCATTCTCCACTGCACTTGAGACAGGTGCATTCCACCTACTATATCGTGCTCAATTGTATAGGCTTGAATGGCCTTTTGCTGCTCCTCCAACCTCTGAAGCATATAGAGGGTTGAATTCCACCTCGTTACCACTTCTTGCTTCAGATGATGGCAGGGCAGGTTCAGTAGTTTTTGGTGGTGCTCCAGTTTTCTGTACGTGGTGCCTGTACGCCGAAAGTGTCCCGCAATTCTTCTGGCCACCGACAGCATCTCTTGCACGCCCCTGTCGTTTTTTAAAAAATTCTGCACCACCAAATTCAAGGTATGTGCAAAACATGGGACGTGCTGGAATTGGCCCAGATTTAATGCACACACAATATTGCTGGCGTTGTCCGATGCCACAAATCCACAGGAGAGTCCAATTGGGGTAAGCCATTCCGCGATGATCTTCCTCAGTTGCCGTAAGAGGTTTTCAGCTGTGTGCGTATTCTGGAAAGCGGTGATACAAAGCGTAGCCTGCCTAGGAAAGAGTTGGCGTTTGCGAGATGCTGCTACTGGTGCCGCCGCTGCTGTTCTTGCGGCGGGAGTCCATACATCTACCCAGTGGGCTGTCACAGTCATATAGTCCTGACCCTGCCCTGCTCCACTTGTCCACATGTCCGTGGTTAAGTGGACATTGGGTACAGCTGCATTTTTTAGGACACTGGTGACTCTTTTTCTGAGGTCTGTGTACATTTTCGGTATCGCCTGCCTAGAGAAATGGAACCTAGATGGTATTTGGTACCGGGGACACAGTACCTCCAACAAGTCTCTAGTTGGTTCTAGAGATGAGCGGGTTCGGTTTCTCTGAATCCGAACCCGCCAGAACTTCATGTTTTTTTTCACGGGTCCGAGCGACTCGGATCTTCCCGCCTTGCTCGGTTAACCCGAGCGCGCCCGAACGTCATCATGACGCTGTCGGATTCTCGCGAGGCTCGGATTCTATCGCGAGACTCGGATTCTATATAAGGAGCCGCGCGTCGCCGCCATTTTCACACGTGCATTGAGATTGATAGGGAGAGGACGTGGCTGGCGTCCTCTCCGTTTAGACACTTGATTTACTAATTTTGGGGAGCATTAGGAGTACTCAGTAGTGTACAGTGCAGAGTTTTGCTGATAGTGACCAGTGACCACCACTTTTATTTATAATCCGTTCTCTGCCTGAAAAAAGCGATACACAGCACACAGTGACTCAGTCACATACATACCATATCTGTGTGCACTGCTCAGGCTCAGGCCAGTGTGCTGCATCATCTATATATATTATATATCTGTCTGACTGCTCAGCTCACACAGCTTATAATTGTGGGGGAGACTGGGGAGCACTACTGCAGTGCCAGTTATAGGTTATAGCAGGAGCCAGGAGTACATAATATTATATTAAAATTAAACAGTGCACACTTTTGCTGCAGGAGTGCCACTGCCAGTGTGACTAGTGACCAGTGACCTGACCACCAGTATATAATATTAGTAGTATACTATCTCTTTATCAACCAGTCTATATTAGCAGCAGACACAGTACAGTGCGGTAGTTCACGGCTGTGGCTACCTCTGTGTCGGCACTCGGCAGCCCGTCCATAATTGTATATACCACCTAACCGTGGTTTTTTTTTCTTTCTTTATACATACATACTAGTTACGAGTATACTATCTCTTTATCAACCAGTGATATCCTCGATAAAGGGCGTGCAGCCCGAAACGCGTTGGAAGCAATTACTTGGTCCGTGCACTCTCAGCCACAGAGCGCACAGAAATAGAAGACATCTACGTCCGTCTTAACAAGCCGGGATCGTGAGCACCTGCAGCCGTACAGCTTGGTGCACAGAAGACGCGGCTGAACGAACAGCTGTTTTGCGGAGAACAAACAGCTAGCCGCCAGGAGCACTGCTTCTTCCCCACCGCTATCAAGGAAAAAGGTGGGTAGCATAGGGTCAGATAGGAAATCTTGCAAGATCCTGCAGAAAGACTGTCTCACGGAGCCGGCTACATAGAAACCCGGCAGGACCAGTAATAAAACACACAAAAGGGGCTGTAAACATTTACTAATCCTTTTTTTATTACAGGTATTGCACTGCAGTATTGCAACAATTAATTGTTGCAATATACTCTTACATATTGTTACAAGCGCCTTGATTCTAAAACAAACTGCCAGTATTTATCTCTTTATCCAGGGCTGCTCAAACACACCAAAAAAAATCCCAGTGACAGCGCGGTATTTTTTTCCCATTTTTAAACTCTTTATCAACCAGTCTATATATTAGCAGCAGACACAGTACAGTGCGGTAGTTCACGGCTGTGGCTACCTCTGTGTCGGCACTCGGCAGCCCGTCCATAATTGTATATACCACCTAACCGTGGTTTTTTTTTCTTTCTTTATACATACATACTAGTTACGAGTATACTATCTCTTTATCAACCAGTCTATATATTAGCAGCAGACACAGTACAGTGCGGTAGTTCACGGCTGTGGCTACCTCTGTGTCGGCACTCGGCAGCCCGTCCATAATTGTATATACCACCTAACCGTGGTTTTTTTTTCTTTCTTTATACATACATACTAGTTACGAGTATACTATCTCTTTATCAACCAGTCTATATATTAGCAGCAGACACAGTACAGTGCGGTAGTTCACGGCTGTGGCTACCTCTGTGTCGGCACTCGGCAGCCCGTCCATAATTGTATATACCACCTAACCGTGGTTTTTTTTTCTTTCTTTATACATACATACTAGTTACGAGTATACTATCTCTTTATCAACCAGTCTATATATTAGCAGCAGACACAGTACAGTGCGGTAGTTCACGGCTGTGGCTACCTCTGTGTCGGCACTCGGCAGCCCGTCCATAATTGTATATACCACCTAACCGTGGTTTTTTTTTCTTTCTTTATACATACATACTAGTTACGAGTATACTATCTCTTTATCAACCAGTCTATATATTAGCAGCAGACACAGTACAGTGCGGTAGTTCACGGCTGTGGCTACCTCTGTGTCGGCACTCGGCAGCCCGTCCATAATTGTATATACCACCTAACCGTGGTTTTTTTTTCTTTCTTTATACATACATACTAGTTACGAGTATACTATCTCTTTATCAACCAGTCTATATATTAGCAGCAGACACAGTACAGTGCGGTAGTTCACGGCTGTGGCTACCTCTGTGTCGGCACTCGGCAGCCCGTCCATAATTGTATATACCACCTAACCGTGGTTTTTTTTTCTTTCTTTATACATACATACTAGTTACGAGTATACTATCTCTTTATCAACCAGTCTATATATTAGCAGCAGACACAGTACAGTGCGGTAGTTCACGGCTGTGGCTACCTCTGTGTCGGCACTCGGCAGCCCGTCCATAATTGTATATACCACCTAACCGTGGTTTTTTTTTCTTTCTTTATACATACATACTAGTTACGAGTATACTATCTCTTTATCAACCAGTCTATATATTAGCAGCAGACACAGTACAGTGCGGTAGTTCACGGCTGTGGCTACCTCTGTGTCGGCACTCGGCAGCCCGTCCATAATTGTATATACCACCTAACCGTGGTTTTTTTTTTCTTTCTTTATACATACATACTAGTTACGAGTATACTATCTCTTTATCAACCAGTCTATATATTAGCAGCAGACACAGTACAGTGCGGTAGTTCACGGCTGTGGCTACCTCTGTGTCGGCACTCGGCAGCCCGTCCATAATTGTATATACCACCTAACCGTGGTTTTTTTTTCTTTCTTTATACATACATACTAGTTACGAGTATACTATCTCTTTATCAACCAGTCTATATATTAGCAGCAGACACAGTACAGTGCGGTAGTTCACGGCTGTGGCTACCTCTGTGTCGGCACTCGGCAGCCCGTCCATAATTGTATATACCACCTAACCGTGGTTTTTTTTTCTTTCTTTATACATACATACTAGTTACGAGTATACTATCTCTTTATCAACCAGTCTATATATTAGCAGCAGACACAGTACAGTGCGGTAGTTCACGGCTGTGGCTACCTCTGTGTCGGCACTCGGCAGCCCGTCCATAATTGTATATACCACCTAACCGTGGTTTTTTTTTCTTTCTTTATACATACATACTAGTTACGAGTATACTATCTCTTTATCAACCAGTCTATATATTAGCAGCAGACACAGTACAGTGCGGTAGTTCACGGCTGTGGCTACCTCTGTGTCGGCACTCGGCAGCCCGTCCATAATTGTATATACCACCTAACCGTGGTTTTTTTTTCTTTCTTTATACATACATACTAGTTACGAGTATACTATCTCTTTATCAACCAGTCTATATATTAGCAGCAGACACAGTACAGTGCGGTAGTTCACGGCTGTGGCTACCTCTGTGTCGGCACTCGGCAGCCCGTCCATAATTGTATACTAGTATCCAATCCATCCATCTTCATTGTTTACCTGAGGTGCCTTTTAGTTGTGCCTATTAAAATATGGAGAACAAAAATGTTGAGGTTCCAAAATTAGGGAAAGATCAAGATCCACTTCCACCTCGTGCTGAAGCTGCTGCCACTAGTCATGGCCGAGACGATGAAATGCCAGCAACGTCGTCTGCCAAGGCCGATGCCCAATGGCATAGTACAGAGCATGTCAAAACCAAAACACCAAATATCAGTAAAAAAAGGACTCCAAAACCTAAAATAAAATTGTCGGAGGAGAAGCGTAAACTTGCCAATATGCCATTTACCACACGGAGTGGCAAGGAACGGCTGAGGCCCTGGCCTATGTTCATGGCTAGTGGTTCAGCTTCACATGAGGATGGAAGCACTCAGCCTCTCGCTAGAAAACTGAAAAGACTCAAGCTGGCAAAAGCACCGCAAAGAACTGTGCGTTCTTTGAAATCCCAAATCCACAAGGAGAGTCCAATTGTGTCGGTTGCGATGCCTGACCTTCCCAACACTGGACGTGAAGAGCATGCGCCTTCCACCATTTGCACGCCCCCTGCAAGTGCTGGAAGGAGCACCCGCAGTCCAGTTCCTGATAGTCAGATTGAAGATGTCAGTGTTGAAGTACACCAGGATGAGGAGGATATGGGTGTTGCTGGCGCTGGGGAGGAAATTGACCAGGAGGATTCTGATGGTGAGGTGGTTTGTTTAAGTCAGGCACCCGGGGAGACACCTGTTGTCCGTGGGAGGAATATGGCCGTTGACATGCCAGGTGAAAATACCAAAAAAATCAGCTCTTCGGTGTGGAGGTATTTCACCAGAAATGCGGACAACAGGTGTCAAGCCGTGTGTTACCTTTGTCAAGCTGTAATAAGTAGGGGTAAGGACGTTAACCACCTCGGAACATCCTCCCTTATACGTCACCTGCAGCGCATTCATAATAAGTCAGTGACAAGTTCAAAAACTTTGGGTGACAGCGGAAGCAGTCCACTGACCAGTAAATCCCTTCCTCTTGTAACCAAGCTCACGCAAACCACCCCACCAACTCCCTCAGTGTCAATTTCCTCCTTCCCCAGGAATGCCAATAGTCCTGCAGGCCATGTCACTGGCAAGTCTGACGAGTCCTCTCCTGCCTGGGATTCCTCCGATGCATCCTTGCGTGTAACGCCTACTGCTGCTGGCGCTGCTGTTGTTGCCGCTGGGAGTCGATGGTCATCCCAGAGGGGAAGTCGTAAGCCCACTTGTACTACTTCCAGTAAGCAATTGACTGTTCAACAGTCCTTTGCGAGGAAGATGAAATATCACAGCAGTCATCCTACTGCAAAGCGGATAACTGAGGCCTTGGCATCCTGGGTGGTGAGAAACGTGGTTCCGGTATCCATCATTACTGCAGAGCCAACTAGAGACTTGTTGGAGGTACTGTGTCCCCGGTACCAAATACCATCTAGGTTCCATTTCTCTAGGCAGGCGATACCGAAAATGTACACAGACCTCAGAAAAAGAGTCACCAGTGTCCTAAAAAATGCAGCTGTACCCAATGTCCACTTAACCACGGACATGTGGACAAGTGGAGCAGGGCAGGGTCAGGACTATATGACTGTGACAGCCCACTGGGTAGATGTATGGACTCCCGCCGCAAGAACAGCAGCGGCGGCACCAGTAGCAGCATCTCGCAAATGCCAACTCTTTCCTAGGCAGGCTACGCTTTGTATCACCGCTTTCCAGAATACGCACACAGCTGAAAACCTCTTACGGCAACTGAGGAAGATCATCGCGGAATGGCTTACCCCAATTGGACTCTCCTGTGGATTTGTGGCATCGGACAACGCCAGCAATATTGTGTGTGCATTAAATCTGGGCCAATTCCAGCACGTCCCATGTTTTGCACATACCTTGAATTTGGTGGTGCAGAATTTTTTAAAAAACGACAGGGGCGTGCAAGAGATGCTGTCGGTGGCCAGAAGAATTGCGGGACACTTTCGGCGTACAGGCACCACGTACAGAAAACTGGAGCACCACCAAAAACTACTGAACCTGCCCTGCCATCATCTGAAGCAAGAAGTGGTAACGAGGTGGAATTCAACCCTCTATATGCTTCAGAGGTTGGAGGAGCAGCAAAAGGCCATTCAAGCCTATACAATTGAGCACGATATAGTAGGTGGAATGCACCTGTCTCAAGTGCAGTGGAGAATGATTTCAACGTTGTGCAAGGTTCTGATGCCCTTTGAACTTGCCACACGTGAAGTCAGTTCAGACACTGCCAGCCTGAGTCAGGTCATTCCCCTCATCAGGCTTTTGCAGAAGAAGCTGGAGGCATTGAAGGAGGAGCTAACACGGAGCGATTCCGCTAGGCATGTGGGACTTGTGGATGCAGCCCTTAATTCGCTTAACAAGGATTCACGGGTGGTCAATCTGTTGAAATCAGAGCACTACATTTTGGCCACCGTGCTCGATCCTAGATTTAAAGCCTACCTTGGATCTCTCTTTCCGGCAGACACAGGTCTGCTGGGGTTGAAAGACCTGCTGGTGACAAAATTGTCAAGTCAAGCGGAACGCGACCTGTCAACATCTCCTCCTTCACATTCTCCCGCAACTGGGGGTGCGAGGAAAAGGCTCAGAATTCCGAGCCCACCCGCTGGCGGTGATGCAGGGCAGTCTGGAGCGACTGCTGATGCTGACATCTGGTCCGGACTGAAGGACCTGACAACGATTACGGACATGTCGTCTACTGTCACTGTATATGATTCTCTCAACATTGATAGAATGGTGGAGGATTATATGAGTGACCGCATCCAAGTAGGCACGTCACACAGTCCGTACTTATACTGGCAGGAAAAAGAGGCAATTTGGAGGCCCTTGCACAAACTGGCTTTATTCTACCTAAGTTGCCCTCCCACAAGTGTGTACTCCGAAAGAGTGTTTAGTGCCGCCGCTCACCTTGTCAGCAATCGGCGTACGAGGTTACATCCAGAAAATGTGGAGAAGATGATGTTCATTAAAATGAATTATAATCAATTCCTCCGCGGAGACATTGACCAGCAGCAATTGCCTCCACAAAGTACACAGGGAGCTGAGATGGTGGATTCCAGTGGGGACGAATTGATAATCTGTGAGGAGGGGGATGTACACGGTGATATATCGGAGGGTGAAGATGAGGTGGACATCTTGCCTCTGTAGAGCCAGTTTGTGCAAGGAGAGATTAATTGCTTCTTTTTTGGGGGGGGTCCA